>NC_133123.1:112786144-113086144 GCF_033568475.1 Henckelia pumila | reverse complement strand
CACACCAGTTAAGGCTAACAAGACTAATGACGTCTGTCATCACTGTAAGAAACCTGGACATTGGAAGCGTAATTGCAAGGAATATCTTGACCAGAATGGTTCTGGAAAAGGTATGTTCTACATTGAAGTAAACATTTCACTTAACTCTTCTTCTTGGGTATTGGATACCGGCTGTGGCTCACATCTCTGTAATGATTTGCAGGTGATGGCAAGAAGTAGGAGACTCAGAGATGGTGAGACCTTCTTGAGGATGGGCAATGGGGCAAGAGTTGCAGCCAAAGCTATTGGAGATGTTTACTTATTGTTGGACAATGATTTTAAATTATGTTTGAGAGATGTTTTGTTTGTACCAGATTTGGTGAAAAACATTGTTTCCATTTCTATGCTTGATAAAGATGGATATTCTTGTTTATTTGGCAAAGGTGTTTGCAATATTTACAAGAATGAATGTTTAATTGGTACAGGACAATTGGAAAATGATCTCTATAATTTAAAATTAAAAGATATTCCTATGTATAATGTCCAAGAGATATCAACAACATCCAAAAGAAAACAAGATACTCTAAATCCAGCACACTTATGGCATTCTCGATTAGGTCATATATCTTTTAAAAGGATGAACAAGCTAGTGGGAGAAGGCATGACGTTTGATATGTCTGATATTAATTCTCTTACTACTTGTGAACCCTGTCTAAAAGGAAAGATGACCAAAATTCCCTTTAAGGGCCATGTGGAGCGAGCCAAGGGACTGTTGGATTTGATCCATACAGATGTGTGTGGTCCACTTAGCATCACCACTAAGCACGGACATTCTTACTTCATTACCTTTACCGATGACTTCTCTAGGTATGGGTATGTGTATTTGATGAAATACAAATCTGAAGCTTTTGAAAAGTTCAAAGAATTCAGAAATGAAGTAGAAAAACAATTGGGACAAAGCATCAAGGCACTTCGATCGGATCGAGGTGGTGAGTACTTGAGTACTGAATTCCAAAAGTATCTTAGGGAGAATGGGATTCTCTCACAATGGACTCCTCCTGGTACACCTCAGTTGAATGGTGTTTCAAAACGTCGTAATCGAACTTTGATGGACATGGTTCGGTCTATGATGGGGTTCACGGAGTTGCCGCCATCCTTTTGGGGATATGCACTTGAGACAGCGGCACTGTTGTTGAACAATGTCCATTCAAAGGCAGATGATAAGACACCATATGAGATATGGATGGGAAAATCTCCAAAGTATTCTTATCTAAGAATATGGGGATGCCCTGCTTATGTGAAGCAGATAGTGGGAGATAAATTGGATGCTCAATCCATTTTATGCTACTTCGTGGGATATCCAAGGAATTCGGTTGGATATTATTTCTATCATCCCAAAGAAACAAAGGTGTTTGTTTCTAGGAATGCAACCTTCTTGGAGAAGGAATTTCTATTGGATAGAAAATGGGAGATGATAGAACTCGAAGAAGTTTGAGAAATACCCACGATTGTGGAACCCACACCCGAACAGCCAAGAGAGGAGACACTAGCTCCTAGAAGATCCGAGAGGATCTCAAGACCACCTATGAGGTATGGTCTGCTTCTTGAAGAGGGCCAAGATGAGCCTGACCATGGATGTGATCCAAGGACCTTCAAGGAAGCATTGTCTGATGCCGATTCATCCAAGTGGCTTGAAGTTATGGAATCTGAGATGAATTCCATGTATTCGAACCAAGTGTGGAATCTTGTGGATCCACCTGAAGGAATTGTTCCTATAGGGTGTAAATGGATTTACAAGAGGAAGCTTGGGACGGATGGGAAGGTTCTGACCTTCAAGGCTCGATTGGTGGCAAAAGGTTATACTCAAAGGCAAGGAGTTGACTTTGAAGAAACTTTTTCTCCAGTCGCAATGTTCAAGTCCATAAGGATATTGCTTGTCATTGCCGCATGGTATGACTATGAAATATGGCAGATGGATGTGAACTTCAGAGATCTATCTATGGTCTCAAACAGGCATCTAGGAGCTGGAACCTCAGATTTGATGGTACAATCAAAGAGTTTGGGTTTACTAAGAATCCTGAGGAACCATGT
The DNA here is from genome assembly GCF_033568475.1 of Henckelia pumila. NCBI lineage: Eukaryota > Viridiplantae > Streptophyta > Magnoliopsida > Lamiales > Gesneriaceae > Henckelia > Henckelia pumila. Next base: position 113,084,074 of record NC_133123.1, on the reverse strand, counting down.
GTGTATAAGAAGGTCAGTGGGAGTGCTGTGACATTCCTGATACTTTATGTTGATGACATTCTACTCATTGGGAATGATGTAAGAATGTTGCAATCAACTAAAGTATGGTTATCGAGTAAGTTCTCGATGAAGGACTTGGGTGAAGCATCTTTTGTATTGGGAATACAAATCTATCGGGATAGATCGAAAAGATTGCTTGGTCTCACCCAGTTCACATACATTGATACCATCGTGAAGAGGTTCTCGATGGATGAGTCTAAGAGAGGACATCTACCAATGTGTCATGGCGTGTCTCTATCCAAGTCCATGTCTCCCAAAAATGATGCAGAGATAGAGACGATGACACGCATTCCATATGCATCTGCAATTGGTAGTATCATGTATGCGATGATATCTACACGTCCTGACGTGGCCTTTGCACTTAGTGTTACAAGTAGATATCAATCGAACCCTGGTCTTCCACACTGGAAAACTGTGAAAGACATTCTCAAGTATTTGAGAAAGACTAAGAATATGTTCTTGGTTTATGGGGGTGGAGAACTAAAATTGGAAGGCTATACCGACTCTAGCTTCCAAAGCGATGTTGATGATTCGAAGTCAACTTCCGGTTTTATATTCATGCTCAATGGTGCTGCTGTTTGTTGGAAGAGTTCCAAGCAAAATAGCACTGCGGATTCAACCACTGAGGCAGAATATATTGCTGCATCCGATGCTACAAAGGAAGCTGTTTGGATTAGGAATTTCGTCCAAGAGTTGGGCGTTATTCCTAATGGAGTTGATCCAGTCCCGGTGTACTGCGACAACACTGGTGCAGTTGCTCAGGCAAAAGAACCAAGGTCTCATCAGAAATCCAAACATGTACTGAGAAAATATCACATCATCCGGGAAATTGTGGAATGAGGAGATGTCTTGTTAGACAGAGTCGCCTCCGCAGATAATGTTGCTGATCCACTAACTAAGCCTTTACCAGGACCATTGTTCGAAAAGCATCGCGAATCAATGGGTTTGAAGAATATGGGTAGTTGGCTCTAGTGCAAGTGGGAGATTGTTAAAGTAGGTGCCCGTCGTGCCAATGTGTTGGCCGATGGTCCTTGAGAGAACTCTTGTATGACAATCTTTGTTTTAAGAATATGAGATGGTCATGTGATGACTATCATGAAACTCATATTTGAAATACTGTATATTCTAAACTGTTCCTAGTCGATTCAGCCGCCATAAAGAAGGATAAAGGCCGCTCGAGCTTGAGACTAGTATTTGCGATGTGAGTACCATGTTTCATTGGTAGGGGACATGGAGATGTCCAAGCATGCAAATAGGTGCTCCTTGTAGAGTTCACTGAACAACCCTCCCTAAAGGATTTTCCAAGTGGTTCTCACTTATCGAGTGGAGAAGTCCTAGTTTATGGTTGTACACCTTTAGTCCTATAACCCGGGACAACATGGAGACTCTATATGCTAGTGCTTCACTTTGACTTGTTTACCGACTCATCTGGGGTCATCAGGTGGCAATTTTGGGTGTTGTGACGAAACATATAGGAGTCAATGCATTGTAGTCGGGGATTCACCGCTTACCTACGGGTATGGATATCCTATGTTTTATCATGCATACGTAGCTTGAAATCTCTGATCAGAGTAAGTGGTAATTAAGAAAGGAGTTTCTTGAATTACACTTTCGATGCAACTACGGCATGACACATAGGTATCGATTCAATGACAACTCTCGATAAACCAATGGTTGTCGAATCGGTCGGGATATATGAGTTGAAGGGACCGTACTGTACGCTAACCATAATTGATTGGTTCTTGCAGGCACTATCATTTGATACCTAGGGAGTCATGTAAGCAATGCTGCTAGATGTTTACATGACTGGTTGGGTACTATCAGACTTGAGTTTTTTGACGTTCTTATTATCAATGTGTTGATTAATAAGAATGGAGTTATATAGGGTATGCTCAAATAAGGGACTTGTTGATCCCGAATCACATGGAGATGTGAACCCACTACTAGTTGTATCAGTGAACCATTGAGGGTCACACAAGTACTAGCTTTCTAGATCCCGTTGAGATTAAAATAAGTTCAATGTGTTGAACAACTTATAAAGGAGTTTATAAGTAAAATAAATTAGAAGTTTGACTTCTAAATTGGAGAATGAATGGAATAAGTAACTTTTAATTTGTGAATGTGTTCCAAGATTAAAAGTTGACTTAAAATAATTAGTTTATGAAAATGGTGATTTTCTAAACTATTATTTTGAACTTAGTTAATTAATTCAAGTGTTGAATTAATTTAACACTAGTAGACATTTTAATGTACAAATAATTAAATTAATTCAAGTGTTGAATTAATTAAACACTATTGAGTCTAGTAGAGCTCAAATTAATATAGTGTTGTATAATTATTGATACTAGTGGACTTGAATGGGTTCAAGTTAAATTTAATTAATTGATTAAACTTAAATGGGTTAAGGTTTAATAATTAATTAAAAATAAGTTCAAATTACATTTAAATATATATATTTATATATGTATATATATATATAGGCGTGTATATATATATATATATATATATATATATTTATATATATATGCGTTTATATATATATATTATATATATATATATATATATATATATATATATGATATATATATGTGTGTGTATGGAATTTGAAGGGTTGTAAGATGGTTTGCAATTTTCCATGCATGCCTTGCAATTTTCCATGCATGGCTTAATTGTACTCATTAATCCCTCTCCTTTAATATATTATTTGGAATAATATATACACACACACAATTCATTCCATTCCAATAATTTACTTGAAGTGGCCGAACACTCCAATTATTTTCTTCCAAATTTTCTTTCAATTTTTGTGGAAGAAGAAAAGAAAAATCTCAATGAAAAATCCTCTAAATATTCTAGTGCATATTTAGAGTGGATTTTGATCGTCTAGTCGTGGACCTAATTCGGAGGCTCGAAGAGTTGAATCCATTTTGAGCAAGGAGTGATCTTGGAAGCTTGTAGATTGAGTCTACCATTTTCAAGAGCCTAGTTGTTTATCAACTTGGTTGGAGCCATAAATCAATCTTTGAGATTGATAGGTAAAATTCTAAACACCCTATGGTTGTTTGAGTTTTTGAATACTACACAAATGCTCGGATTTATTTTATTAAAAATTTTATATTTCCGCTGCGTTTCCGGGCACGAGTTAACCGATCCCCTTCACCAACAGTGAATGAATTCTTTATTTTTTTGTCTCTCGAATTGCGGATCAGAGGAACAGGAGCTGCAGTTTCAAACGAACATAACTTTCGATCGGCTGAGAGTTACTGTAGCTTCAGCCTGCTCACGCGAAACTCCACTCGATACCTATAGTGCGTATATCGGTTAAAGAGATGGAGATGCTCAAATTCCAAAACGGAGATGGTCTTTCGGGGTATTTTTCCCGTATGACGCGCTGGGACCCACTGAAGCGGCCCGCGTCACCCAGATTGCACTTTCACATCGTATGATTCAGTCTATTGCATCTTTTCTATCCGCGGATTGGACTGAAAGAGTCGGAAACAGGACGGCGAGGAATCGAAAAAACAAGAAGTACGAGTAAGAAAAAAATAAATTAATAAAAAAAGAGTTGCAACACGAGGACTTCCCAAGGGGTCACCCATCCTAGTACTGCTCTCGCCCAAGCACGCTTAACTTCGGAGTTCTAAAAGAATCCGGTGCATTAGTGCTGGTATGATCGCACCCAACAGTGAATGAATTATTTATTGTTTTGTCTCTCGAATTGCGGATCGGAGGAACAGGAGCTGCAGTTTCAAACGGACATAACTTTCGATCTGCTGAGAGTTACGGGAGCTTCAGCTTGCTCACGCGAAGCTCTTCTCGATACCTACAGCGCGTATCTCGTTCTAAGAGATGGAGAAGCTCAAATTCAAACCCGAAGATTGGGGGGCCTTTTCCCGTAAGGCACGCTGGGACCCACCGAAGTGGCCCGCGTCACCCAGATCGCACGTTCACGTCCTGTGATTTAGTCTATTGCATCTTTTCTATCCGCGGATTGGACTGAAAGGGTCGGAAATAGGACGGAGAGGAATCGGAAGAACAAGGTGTACGAGTAAGAAAAAAATAAACTAATAAAAAAAGGGTTGCAACACAAGGACTTCCCAAGGGGTCACCCATCCTAGTACTGCTTTTGCCCAAGCACGCATAACTTCGGAGTTCTGATGGGATCCGGTGCATTAGTGCTGGTATGATCGCACCCAACAGTGAATGAATTCTTTATTATTTTTCTCTCGAATTGCGGATCGGAGAAACAGGAGCTGCAGTTTCAAACGAACATAACTTTCGATCAGCTAAGAGTTACGGGAGCTTCAGCTTGCTCACGCGAAGCTCCTCTCGATACCTACAACAAGTATCTCTGTCTAAGATATGGAGACGCTCAAATTACAACCCGGAGATGGACCTTCGGGGCGTTTTTCTCGTATGGCGTGCTGGGACCCACCGAAACGGATTGGACTAAAAGAGTCGAAAATAGGACGGCGAGGAATCGGAAAAACAAGAAGTACGAGTAAAAAAAAAAGAAATTAATGAAAAAAGGGATGCAACATGAGGACTTTCCAGGGGGTCACCCATCCTAGAACTGCTCTTGCCCAAGCACGCATAACTTCGGAGTTCTGATGGGATCCGGTGCATTAGTGCTGGTATGATCACACCCAACAGTGAATGAATTCTTTATTTTTTTTTCTCTCGAATTGCGGATCGGAGGAACATGAGCTGCAGTTTCAAACGGACATAACTTTCGATCGGCTGAGAGTTACTGGAACTTCAGCTTGCTCACGTGAAGCTCCACTCGATACCTATAGTGCGTATCTCGGTTAAAGAGACGAAGACGCTCAAATTCGAAAACGGAGATGGTCTTTCGGGGCATTTTTTACGTATGTCGCGCTGGGATCCACCGAAGTGGCCCGCGTCACCCAGATCGCACGTTCTCATTGTATGATTCAGTCTATTGCATCTTTTCTATCCCCTGGATTAGACTGAAAGATTTGTAAATAGGACGGCGAGGAATCGAAAGAACAAGAAGTACGAGTAACAAAAAAAGAAATTAATGAAAAATGGGGTGCAACACGAGGACTTCCAAGGGGGTCACCCATCCTAGTACTGCTCTCGCCCAGGCACGCTTAATTTCGGAGTTCTGATGGGATCCGGTGCATTAGTGATGGTATGATCATACCCAACGATGAATGAACTCTTTATTGTTTTGTCTCTCGAATTGCGGATCGGAGGAACAGGAGCTGCAATTTCAAACGGACATAACTTTCGATCGGCTAAGAGTTACGGGAGCTTCAGCCTGCTCACGCTAAGCTCCTCTTGATACCTACAGCAAGTATCTAGGTCTAAGAGACGGAGACACTAAAATTACAACCCGTAGATGGTCTTCCGGGGAGTTTTTCCCGTAAGGCACGCTGGGACCCACCAAAGCGGCCCGCGTCACCCAGATCACAAGTTCACATCGTGTGATTAAGTCTATTGCATCTTTTCTATCCGCGGATTTGACTGAAAGAGTCAGAAATAGGACGGCGAGGAATCGGAAAAACAAGAAGTACTAATAAAAAAAAAGAAATTAATGAAAAAAGGGTGCAACACGAGGACTTCCCAGGGGGTCACCCATCCTAGTACTGCTCTCGCCCAAGCACACTTAAGTTAGGAGTTCAAATGGGATCCGGTGCATTAGTGCTGGTATGATCGCACCCAACAGTGAATGAATTCTTTATTGTTTTGTCTCTCGAATTGCGGATCTGAGGAACAGGAGCTGCAGTTTCAAACGGACATAACTTTCGATCTGCTGAGAGTTACGGGAACTTCAGCCTGCTCACGCGAAGCTCTTTTTGATACCTACAGTGCGCATATCGGTCTAAGAGATGGAGAAGCTCAAATTAAAACCCGGAGATGGTATTTGGGTGCATTTTACCCGTAGGGCGTGCTGGGACCCACCGAAGTGGCCCGCGTCACCCAGATCGCATGTTCATGTCATGTGATTAAGTTTATTGCATCTTTCCTATCCGCGGATTGGACTGAAAGAGTCGGAAATAGGACGGAGAGGAATCGGAAGAACAAGATGTACGAGTAAGAAAAAAAGAAACTAATAAAAAAAGGGATGCAACAAGAGGACTTCCCATGGGGTCACCCATCCTAGTACTGCTGCTGCCCAAGCACGCATAACTTCGGAGTTCTGATGGGATCCGGTGTATTAGTGCTGGTATTATCGCACCCAACAGTGAATGAATTCTTTATTTTTTTGTCTCTCGAATTGCGGATCAGAGGAACAGGAGCTGCAGTTTCAAATGGACATAACATTCGATCGGCTGAGAGTTACTGGAGCTTCAGCCTGCTCACGCGAAGCTCCACTCGATACCTATAGTACGTATCTCGGTTAAAGAAACGGAGACGCTCAAATTCCAAAACGGAGATGTTCTTTTGGGGCATTTTTCCCGTATGTCGTGCTGGGACCCACCGAAGCGGCCAGCGTCACCTAGATCGCACCAATAGTGAATGAATTCTTTATTGTTTTGTTTCTCGAATTGCGGATCGGAGGAACAGGAGCTGCAGTTTCAAACGAACATAAATTTTGATCGACTGAGAGTTACGGGAGCTTCAGCTTGCTCACTTGAAGCTCCTCTCGATACCTACTACGCGCACTTTGGTCCAAGAGACATAGACCCTCATATTCCAACCCGAAGATGGTCTTTCGGGGATTTTTTCCCGTTGGGCGCACTGGGATTCACCGAAGTGGCCCGCGTCACCCAGTTTGCACGTTCACATCATGTGATTTAGTCTATTGCATCTTTTATATCCGTGGATTGGACTGAAAGAGTCGGAAATAGGACGGCGAGGAATCGGAAGAACAAAAAGTACGAGTAAGAAAAAAAAATAATGAAATAGGGGTGCAACACAAGGACTTCCCAAGGGGTCCACCCATCCTAGTACTGCTCTTGCACAAGCACGCTTAACTTCAGAGTTCCGATGGGATCTGGTTTATTATTGCTGGTTTGATCGCACCCAACAGTGAATGAATTCTTTATTTTTTTGTCTCTTGCATTGCTGATCGGAGGAAAAGGAGCTGCAGTTTCAAATGGACATAACTTTCTCTCAGCTGAGAATTACGGGAGTTTCAGCCTGCTCACGCGAAGCTCCTCTCGATACCTACAACGCGCATCTCGGTCTAAGAGATAGAGACGCACAAATTCAAACCTGAAGATGGTCTTTCGGGGCATTTTTCCTGTAGGGCGCGATGGGAACCACCGAAGCGGCCCGCGTCACCCAGATCGTACTTTCACGTAGTGTGATTTAGTCTATTGCATCTTTTATATCCGCGGATTGGACTGAAAGAGTCAAAAATAGGACGACAAGGAATCGAAAGAACAAGAAGTACGAGTAAGAAAAAAAGAAATTAATGAAAAAAAGGTGTAACACGAGAAACTTCCCAGGGGTCACCCATCCTAGTACTGCTCTCGCCCAAGCACGCTTAACTTCGGAGTTCTGATGGGATCCGGTGCATTAGTGCTGGTATGATCACACCCAATAGTGAATAAATTCTTTATTGTTTTGTCTCTCGAATTGCGGATCGGAGGAACAGGCGCTGTACTTTTAAACGAACATAACTTTCTATCGGCTGAGAGTTGCACGAGCTTCAGCCTGCTCATGCGAAGCCTCTCTCGATACCTACAGCGCACATCTCGGTCTAAGAGATGGTGACGCTCAAATTCCAACCCGGAGATGGTCTTTCGGGCTTTTTTCCCGTAGGGCGCGCTAGGACCCATCGAAGCGGCCCGCATCACCCATATTTCACTTTCACGTCTTGTGTCTCAGTCTATTGCATCTTTTATATCCGTGGATTGGACTCAAAGAGTCGGAAATAGGATGACGAGGAATCGAAAGAACAAGAGGTACGAGTAAGAAAAAAGAAATTATTGAAAATGGGGTGCAACACGAGGACTTCCCAGGGTGTCACCCATCCTAGTACTGCTCTCGCCCAAGCACGCTTAGCTCTGGAGTTCTGATGGGATCCGATTCATTAGTGCTGGTATGATCGCACCCAACCGTGAATGAATTCTTTATTTTTTTATCTCTCGAATTGCGGATCAGAGGAATAGGAGCTGCAGTTTCAAACGGACATAACTTTCGATCGGCTGAGAGTTACTGGAGCTTCAGCCTGCTCACCAAAGCTCCACTCGATACCTATAGTGCGTATATCGATTAAAGAGACGGAGACGCTCAAATTCCAAAACGAAGATGGTCTTTCGGGGCATTTTTCCCGTATGTCGCGCTGGGACCCACCAAAGCAGCCCGCGTCCCCCAAATCGAACGTTCACATCGTATGATTCAGTCTATTGCATCTTTTCTATCCGCGGATTGGACTGAAAGAGTTGGAAATAGGACGGAGAGGAATCGAAAGAACAAGAAGTACGAGTAAGAAAAAAATAAATTAATGAAAAAAGGGGTGCAACACGAGGACTTCCTAGGGGGTCACACATCCTAGTACTGCTCTCGCCCAAGCATGCTTAACTTTGGAGTTTTGATGGGATCCGGTGCATTAGTGCTGGTATAATTTCACCCAACAGTGAATGAATTCTTTATTGTTTTGTCTCTCGAATTGAGGATCAGAGGAACAGGAGCTTCAGTTTCAAACGGACATAACTTTCGATCGGCTAAGAGTTACGGGAGTTTCAGCCTTCTCACGCGAAGTTCCTCTTGATACCTATAGCAAGTATCTCGGTCTAAGAGACGGAGACGCTCAAATTACAACCCGGAGATGATCTTTCGGGGCGTTTTTCCCGTAGGGCGTGCTGGGACCCACCGAAGTGGCCCGCATCACCCAGATCCCACGTTCACGTCGTGTGATTAAGTCTATTGTATCTTTATATCCACGGATTGGACTGAAAGTGTCGGAAATAGGACGGCGAGGAATCGAAAAAACAAGAAGTACGAGTAAGAAAAAAAAAATTAATGAAAAAGGGGTACAGCACAAGGACTTTCAGGGGGTCACCCATCCTAGTACTGCTCTCGCCCAAGCACGCTTAACTTCGGAGTTCTGATGGGATCCGGTGCATTACTGCTGGTATGATCGCACCCAATAGTGAATGAATTCTTTATTGTTTTGTCTCTCGAATTGCGGATCAAAGGAACAGGAGCTGCAGTTTCAAACGGACAAAACTTTCGATCTGCTGAGAGTTACGGGAGCTTCAGCCTGCTCACGCGAAGCTCTTCTCGATACCTACAGCGCGTATCTCGGTCTAAGAGACAGAGAAGCTCAAATTCAAACCCGGATATGGTCTTTGGGTTCATTTTTCTTGTAGGGCGCGCTGAGACCCATCGAAGTAGCCCGCGTCACCCAGATCGCACGTTCACTTCGTGTGATTCAGTCTATTGCATATTTTCTATCCAGAGATTGGACAGAAAGAGTCGGAAATAGGATGGAGAGGAATCGGAAGAACAGGATGTACGAGTAAGAAAAAAAGAAACTAATAAAAAAATGGGTGCAACACGAGGACTTCCCAGGGGGTCACCCATCCTAGTACTGCTCTTGCCCAAGCACGCATAACTTCGGAGTTCTAATGGGATCCGGTGCATTAGTGTTGGTATGATCGCACCCAACAGTGAATGAATTCTTTATTTTTTTGTCTCTCGAATTGCGAATCGGAGGAACACGAGCTGCAGTTTCAAACGGACATAACTTTCAATCGGCTGAGAGTTAGTGGAGCTTCAGCCTGCTCACGCGAAGCTCCACTCGATACCTATACTGTGTATCTCGGTAAAAGAGATGGAGACGCTTAAATTTCAAAATGAAGATGGTCTTTCGGGGCATTTTTCCCGTATGTTGCGCTGGGACCCACCGAAGTGGTCCGCGTCACCTAGATCGCACGTTCACATCGTATGATTCAGTCTATTGCATCTTTTCTATCCGCGGATTGGCATGAAAGAGTCGGAAATAGGACGGCGAGGAATCGAAAGAACAAGAAGTACGAGTAAGAAAAAAAGAAATTAATGAAAAAAGGGGTGCAACACAAGGACTCCCCAGGTGTTCACCCATCCTAGTACTGCTCTCGCCCAAGCACGCTTAACTTCGGAGTTCTGATGGGATCCGGTGCATTAGTGCTGGTATGATCACACCCAATAGTGAATAAATTCTTTATTGTTTTGTCTCTCGAATTGCGGATCGGAGGAACAGGAACTGCAGTTTCAAACGGACATAACTTTCGATCTTCTTAGAGTTACAGGAGTTTCAGCCTGCTCACGCGAAGCTCTTCTCGATACCTACAGCGCGTATCTCGGTCTAAGAGATGGAGATGCTCAAATTCAAACCCGGAGATGGTCTTTGGGGGCATTTTTCCCATAGGGCACGCTGGGACCCATTGAAGTGGCCCGCGTCACCCAGATCGCACGTTCACGTCATGTGATTCAGTTTATTGCATCTTTTCTATCCGCGGATTGGACTGAAAGAGTCGGAAATAGGACAGAGAGAAATCGGAAGAACAAGATGTACGAGTAAGAAAAAAAGAAACTAATAAAAAAAAAGGTGCAACACGAGCACTTCCCAAGGGGTCACCCATCCTAGTACTACTCTTGCCCAATCACGCATAACTTCGGAGTTCTAATGGGATCCGGTGCATTAGTGCTGGTGTGATCGCACCCAACAAAGAAATGAATTCTTTATTTTTTTGTCTCTCGAATTGCGGATCGTAGGAACAGGAGCTGTAGTTTCAAACGGACATAACTTTCAATCGGCTGAGAGTTACTGGAGCTTCAGCCTGCTCACGCGAAGCTCCACTCAATACCTATAGTGCGTATCTCGATTAAAGAGATGGAGACGCTCAAATTCCAAAACAAAGATGGTATTTCGGGGAGTTTTTCCCATATGTCGCGCTGGGACCCAGATCGCACGTTCACGTCGTGTGATTAAGTCTTTTGCATCTTTTCTATTCGCAGATTGGACTGAAAGAGTCGGAAATAGGACGGCAAGGAATCGTAAAAACAAGAAGTACGAGTAAGAAAAAAAGAAATTAATGAAAAAGGGGTGCAACCCGAGGACTTCTTAGGGGGTCACCCATCCTAGTACTGCTATCGCCCAAGCTCGCTTAACTTCAGAGTTCTAATGGGATCTGGTGCATTAGTACTGGTATGATCGCACCCAACAGTAAATGAATTCTTTATTGTTTTGTATCTCGAATTGCAGATCGGAGGAACAGGAGCTGTAGTTTCAAACGGACATAACTTTCGATCTGCTGAGAGTAACGAGAGCTTCAGCCTGCTCACGCGAATCTCTTCTTGATACCTACAGTGCGTATCTCGGTCTAAGAGATAGAGAAGCTCAAATTCAAACCCGGAGATTGTCTTTGGAGGCATTTTTCCCATAGGGCGCGCTGGGACCCACCGAAGTGGCCTGCGTCACCCAGATCGCACGTTCACGTCGTGTGATTCAGTCTATTGCATCTTTTCTATCTGCAGATTGGACTGAAAGAGTCGGAAAGGATGGAGAGGAATCGGAAGAACAAGATGTACGAGTAAGAAAAAAAGAAACTAATAAAAAAAGGGGTGCAACACGAGGAGTTATGCGTGCTTGGGATCCGGTGCATTAGTGCTGGTATGATTGCCCAAGCACGCATAAATTCGGAGTTCTGATGGGATCCGGTGCATTAGTGCTGGTATGATTGCACCCAACAGTGAATGAATTCTTTATTTTTTGTCTCTCGAATTGCGGATCGGAGGAACAGGAGCTGCAGTTTCAAACGGACATAACTTTCGATCGGCTGAGAGTTACTGGAGCTTCAGCATGCTCACGCGAAGCTCCACTCGATACCTATAGTGCGTATCTCGGTTAAAGAGATGGAGACGCTCAAATTCAAAAACGGAGATGCTCTTTTGGGGCATTTTTCCCGTATGTCACACTGGAACCCACCAAAGCGGCCCGCGTCACCCAGATCGCATGTTTACATCGAATGATTCAGTCTATTGCATCTTGTCTATCCGCGGATTTGACTGAAAGAGTCGGAAATAGGACGGCGAGGAATCGAAAGAACAAGAAGTACGAGTAAGAAAAAAAAGAAATTAATGAAAAAAGGAGTGCAACACGAGGACTTCCCAGGGGGTCACCCATCCTAGTACTGCTCGAGCCCAAGCACGCTTATCTTCGGAATTCTGATGGAATCCGGTGCATTAGTGCTGGTATGATCGCACCCTACAATGAATGAATTCTTTATTGCTTTTTCTCTCGAATTGCGGATCGGAGGAACATGAGCTGCAGTTCAAACGGACATAACTTTCGATCGGCTAAGAGTTACGGGAGCTTCAGCCTGCTCACGCGAAGCTCCTCTCGATACCTATAGCAAGTATCTCTGTCTAAGAAAAGGAGACGCTCAAATTGCAACCTGGAGATGGTCTTTTGGGGCTTTTTTCCCATAGGGCCCGCTGGGACCCATCGAAGCGGCCCGCGTCACCCAGATTGCACGTTCACGTCCTGTGATTAAGTCTAATTGCATCTTTTCTATCCGCGGATTGGAATGAAAAAGTCGGAAATTGGACGACGAGGAATCGGAAAAGCAAGAAGTACGAGTAAGAAAAAAAAAATTAATGAAAAAGGGGTGCAACATGAGGACTTCCCAGGGGGTCACACATCCTAGTACTGCTCTCGCCCGAGCACGCTTAACTTCAGAGTTCTGATGGGATCCGGTGCATTAGTGTTGGTATGATCGCACCCAACAGTGAATGAATTCTTTATTGTTTTGTCTCTCGAATTGCGGATCGAAGGAACAGGAGCTGCAGTTTCAAACGAACATAACTTTCGATCTGCTGAGAGTTACGGGAGCTTCAGCCTGCTCACGTGAAGCTCTTCTCGATACCCACAGCGCGTATCTCGGTCTAAGAGATGGAGCGCAAATTCAAACCCGGAGATGGTCTTTGGGAGCATTTTTCCCATAGGGTGCGCTGGGACCCACCGAAGTGGCCCGCGTCACCCAGATCGCACGCTCATGTCATGTGATTCAGTCTATTGCATCTTTTCTATCCGCGGATTGGACTGAAAGGGTCGAAAATAGGACGGAGAGGAATCGGAAGAACATGATGTACGAGTAAGAAAAAAAGAAACTAATAAAAAAAAGGGTGCAACACGAGGACTTCCCAGGGGGTCACCCATCCTAGTACTGCTCTTACCCAAGCACGCATAACTTCGGAGTTCTGATGGGATCCGGTGCATTAGTGTTGCTATGATCGCACCCAACAGTGAATGAATTCTTTATTTTTTTGTCTATTGAATTGAGGATCGGAGGAACAGGAGCTGCAGTTTCAAACGGACATAACTTTCGATCTGCTGAGAGTTACGGAAGCTTCAGCCTGCTCACGTGAAGCTCTTCTCGATACCCACAGCGCGTATCTCGGTCTAAGAGACGAAGAAGCTCAAATTCAAACTGGAGATGGTCTTTGGGGGCATTTTTCCCGTAGGGCGTGCTGGGACCCACCGAAGTGGCCCGCGTCACCCAGATCGCACGTTCACGTCGTGTGATTCAGTTTATTGCATCTTTTCTATCCGCGAATTGGACTGCAAGAGTTGGAAATAGGACGGCGAGGAATCGAAAGAACAAGAAGTACGAGTAAGAAAAAAAGAAATTAATGGAAAAAGGGGTGCAACACGAGGACTTCCCAGGAGGGTCACCCATTCAAGTACTGCTCTCGCCCAAGCACGCTTAACTTCGAAGTTCTGATAGGATCCGATGCATTAGTGCTGGTATGATTGCACCCAAAAGTGAATGAATTCTTTATTATTTTGTCTCTTGAATTGCGGATCGGAGGAACAGGAGCTGCAGTTTTAAACGGACATAACTTTCGATCGGCTAAGAGTTACGGGAGCTTCAGCCTGCTCACACGAAGCTCCTCTCGATACCTTGATAAGTGAATTTTATGCTCTTATATTGCTTAGTATTTAGCTTGAATCTTGTGTTTGATTGGTAGGTATTATGTGATGTTATGTTGTTTTTGTTGGATGAAGGCAGGAAGAGCCTTGGATTTGATTTGATGGATTTAAGCTAGAAAGAATGGAAGAAAAATCAAAGATCAAGACTTGAAAGATGAAGATAAGAAATAAAATACGAAGCGAAGGCGCGCCCGCGCCGCTCTGAATATTGTGAGAAGCATAAATCAGGCGCGCCCGCGCCATAAGACCGAGCGTCCGCGCGATGGTCTATAGCAAACAAGGAATTTATGCATGGGAGTGGAGCGCCCGCGTAGGAATTTGGCGTGCCCGCACAGGAATTTGGCGTGCCCGCGCCACTCTGATGAATGCAAGATGCGAAGAAGCTGCGCGCGCGCGCCATTCCATTGAGCACCGGCGCCGTCGTGCGCAGACTTATTTTTGGAAAAGTTTTATGTTTTGGAAACTCTTGTTTTAATTCCTAGGCTTATCTTTGGACGATTTGTTGCCAAGATATAAGTCTTTTATGAAGTTTAGGAGAAAAAAACGAAGACTTTCAGTGGGAGTTGAAGATTTATCTCTTGCAAAGACTAGGTTTTTTCTGAGAATTCTAGAATTTCGCCTATTATTATTATTTTTATTTTGTTCTTCATGACTTGTGTTGGCTAGTTCTTAATACTTGGTTAAGGAAGACGAAGGCCTTGATTAATTTATTCGTGAGATTTATGTTTTACAGAGCTTGATTATTGTTGAGTATCAATAATTATTCTGATTTATTTCATGATTGTATATTTGATTATTAGCTTGATCACCTGATAATTTTTATATAAAATCTACTGCTAAATTGGAGTTTGAATCCGTAATTGTTTGAATTATCTGATTTGCGAAGCAACTGCAATTAATAATCGTCCGCTTGTGAGATTAGGAATTGTAGGGATAATAACTGACTAGGCTAAATTCATCCGCTTGTGTATGGGTTGTCTAGATTTATCAGTTTTACTAGTTTGCATGCTATCGTGGGTTTAAATCTAATCGCTTGTATTAGGTTAATTCATTGGTAAGGGTTATCTTAGAACGCTTGTGTCTAGTTAACTACAATTAAGGTGAAACAAGAATTTCATTTCCAATGATGAATATTCAACAGGATTAAATATTTTTAGATAATCGATGATCGAACGAATGAAATCAAGGGTGTAGTTGACCAAAACCAAGGCTTGTCTCTTATTGAATTTTCCGTTGTGATTTAATTGTGCTTGGTAATTGATAGAATTGCATTCATAATTGTTTTTAAATTTTAGTGGATAAATTTCAAACCAAAAACCCCCCTTTTTACTATTTTCGTATTTTTAAAGAACACGGAATTTTACCTTTCCTCGTGGGAACGATCCCTACTCATACTACTTCATGTTTTTATTTATCTGAGTGAGTCGGGTAATTTGGTCATACACGATAAGCGCTACCATACCTACAGCAAGTATCTCGGTCTAAGAGACGGAGACGCTCAAATTACAACCCGGAGATGGTCTTTCGGGGCATTTTTCCCGTAGGGCGCGCTGGGACCCACCGAAGCGGCCCGAGTCACCCAGATCGCACGTTCACGTCGTGTGATTAAGTCTATTGCAACTTTTCTATCCGCGGATTGGACTGAAAGAGTCAAAAATAGAACGGTGAGGAATCCTAAAAACAAGAAGTACGAGTAAGAAAAAAAATTTAATGTAAAAGGGGTCCAACACGAGGACTTCCCAGGGGGTCACCCATCCTAGTACTGCACTCGCTCAAACACGCTTAAATTCAGAGTTCTGATGGGATCCGGTGCATTAGTGCTGGTATGATCGCACCCAACAGTGAATGAATTCTTTATTGTTTTGTCTCTCGAATTGCGGATCGGAGGAACAGGAGCTGCAATTTCAAACGGACATAACTTTCGATTGTCTAAGATTTACGGGAGCTTCAGCCTGCTCACACAAAGCTCCTCTCGATACCTACAGCAAGTATCACGGTCTAAGAGACGGAGACACTCAAATTACAACCCGGAGATTGTCTTTCAGGGCGTTTTTCCCGTAGGGCGCGCTGGGATCCACCGAAGCGGCCTGCATCACCCAGATCGCACGTTCACGTCATGTGATTAAGTCTATTGCATCTTTTCTATCCGCGGATTGGACTAAAAAAGTCGGAAATAGGACGGAGAGGAATCGGAAGAACAAGATGTACAAGTAAGAAAAAAAAAACTAATAAAAAAAGGGGTGCAACACGAGGACTTCCCCGGGGGTCACCCATCCTAGTAATGCTCTTGCCCAAGCACGCATAACTTCGGAGTTCTAATGGGATCCGGTGCATTAGTGATGGTATGATCGCACCCAACAGTGAATAAATTCTTTATTTTTTTGTCTCTCGAATTACGGATCGGAGGAACAGAAGCTGCAATTTCAAACGGACATAACTTTCAATCGGCTGAGAGTTACTGGAGTTTCAGCCTGGTCACGCGAAGCTCCACTCGATATCTATAGTGCGTATCTCGGTTAAAGAGACGGAGACACTCAAATTCCAAAACGGAGATGGTCTTTCGGAGCATTTTTCTCGTATGTCGCGCTGGGACCCACCAAAGTGGCCCGCGTCACCCAGATCGCACATTTACATCGTATGATTCAGTCTATTGCATCTTTTCTATCCGCGAATTATACTGAAAGAGTCAGAAATAGGACGGCGAGGAATCGAAAGAACAAGAAGTACGAGTAAGAAAAAAAGAAATTAATGAAAAAAGGGGTGCAACACGAGGACTTCTTAGGGGTCACCCATCCTAGTACTGCTCTCGCCCTGGCGCGCTTAACTTCGAAGTTCTGATGGGATCCGGTGCATTAGTGCTGGTATGATCGCACCCAACAGTGAATGAATTCTTTATTCTTTTGTCTCTCGAATTGCGGATCGGAGGAACAGGAGCTGCAGTTTCAAACGGACATAACATTCGATCGGCTAAGAGTTACGGGAGCTTTAGCCTGCTCACGCGAAGCTCCTCTCGATACCTACAGCAAGTATCTCGGTCTAAGAGACGGAGACGCTCACCCAAAGATGGTATTTCGTGACGTTTTTCCCGTAGGGCATGCTGGGACCCATCGAAGCGGCCCGCGTTACCCAGATCGCACGTTCACAACGTATGATTCAGTCAATTGCATCTTTTCTATCCACGGATTGGACTGAAAGAGTCGGAAATAGGACGGCGAGGAATCGGAAAAACAAGAAGTACGAGTAAGAAAAAAAGAAATTAATGAAAAAAGGGGTGCAACACGAGGACTTCCCAGGGGGTCACCCATCCTATTACTGTTCTCGCCCAGGCGCACTTAACTTCGGAGTTCTGATGGGATCGGATGCATTAGTGCTGGTATGATCGCACCAATAATGAATGAATTCTTTATTGTTTTGTCTCTCGAATTGCGGATTGGAGGTACAGGAGCTGCAATTTCAAACGGACATAACTTTCGATCGGCTAAGAGTTACGGGAGCTTCAGCCAGCTCACGCGAATCCTATCTTGATACCTACAACGCGCATCTCGGTCTAAGAGATGGTGACGCTCAAATTCCAACCCGAAGATGGTCTTTCGGGCATTTTTCCCGTAAGGCGCGCTAGGACCCATCGAAGCGTACCGCGTCACCCATATCGCACGTTCATGTCTTGTGTCTCAGTCTATTGCATCTTTTATATTCATGGATTGGACTCAAAGAGTCGGAAATAGGACGACGAGGAATCGAAAGAACAAGAAGTACGAGTAAGAAAAAAGAAATTAATGAAAATGGGGTGCAACACGAGAACTTCCCAGGGGGTCACCCATCCTAGTACTGCTCTCGCCCAAGCACGCTTAGCTCTCGAGTTCTGATGGAATCCGTTGAATTAGTGCTGGTATGATCGCGTCCAACAATGAATGAATTCTTTATTGTTTTGTTTCTCGAATTGCGGATTGGAGGAACATGAGCTGTAGTTTCAAACGGACATAAATTTCGATCGGCTGAGAGTTACGAAAGCTTCAGCCTGCTCATGGGAAGCTCCTCTCGATACCTAGAGCGCGCATGTTTGTCCAAGAGATGGAGATGCTCAAATTCCAACTCGAAGATGGTCTTTTGGGGCGTTTTTCCCGTAGGGCATGTTGGGACCCACTGAAACGGCCCGCATCACCCAGATCGCACGTTCACGTCGTGTGTTTCAGTCTATTGCATTTTTTCGCAGATTGGACTCAAAGTGTCGGAAATAGGATGACGAGGAATCGAAAGAACAAGAAGTACGAGTAAGAAAAAAAGAAATTAATGAAAAAGGGGTGTAACACGAGGACTTCCCAGGGGGTCACCTACCCTAGTACTTCTCTTGCCAAAGCACGCTTAACTTCGAAGTTCTGATGGGATCCGGTGCATTAGTGCTGGTATGATCGCACCCAACAGTGAATGAATTCTTTATTGTTTTGTCTCTCAAATTGCGGATCGGCTGAGAGTTATTGGAGCTTCAGCCTGCTCGCGCAAAGCTCCACTCGATACCTATAGTGCGTATCTCTGTGAAAGAGACAGAGACGCTCAAATTCCAAAAGGGAGATTTTCTTTTGGGGAATTTTTCCCGTATGTCGCGCTGGGACCCAACAAAGCGGCGCGCGTCACCTAGATCGCACGTTCACATTGTATCATTCAGTCTATTGCCTCTTTTCTATCCGTGGATTGGACTGAAAGAGTCGGAAATAAGACGGAGAGGAATCGAAAGAACAAGAAGTACGAGCAAGAAAAAAAGAAATTAATGACAAAAGTGGTGCAACACGAGGAATTTCCTGGGGGTCACCCATTCTAGTACTGCTCTAGCACAAGCCCGCTTACCTACGGAGTTCTGAAGGAATCTAGTGCATTAGTGTTGGTATGATCGCACCCAACAGTAAATGAATTCTTTATTGCTTTGTCTCTCGAATTGCGGATCGGAGGAACACGAGGAATTTCGATCGGCTAAGAGTTACGGGAGCTTCAGCCTGCTCACGCGAAGCTCCTCTCGATACCTACAGCAAGTATCTCGGTCTAAGAGACGGAGACGATCAAATTACAACCCGGAGATGGTCTGTCGGGACGTTTTTCCCATATGGCGCATTGGGACCCACCGAAGCGGCCCGCGTCACCCAGATCGCACGTTCACGTCGTGTGTTTAAGTCTAATTGCATATTTTCTATCAGCGGATTGGACTGAAAGAGTTGAAAATCGGACGGCGAGGAATCGAAAAAACAAGAAGAGCGAGTACTTCCCAGGGGGTCACCCATCCTAGTATAGCTCTCGCCCAAGCACGCTTAACTTCGAAGTTCTGATGGGATCCGGTGCATTAGTTATGGTATGATCGTACCCAACAATGAATGAATTCTTTATTGTTTTGTCTCTCGAATTGCGGATCGGAGGAACAGGAGCTGCAGTTTCAAACGGACATAACTTTCGATCTGCTGAGAGTTACGGGAGCTTCAGCCTGCTCACGTGAAGCTCTTCTCGATATCCATAGCGCGTATCTCGGTCTAAGAGACGGAGAAGCTAAAATTCAAACCCGGAGATGGTCTTTGGGGGAATTTTCCCGTAGGGCGTGCTGGGACCCACCGAAGTGGCCCGCGTCACCCAAATTGCACGTTCACGTCGTGTGATTCAGTTTATTGCATCTTTTCTATCTGCGGATTGGACTGAAAGAGTCAAAAATAGGATGGAAGGGAATCGGAAGAACAAGATGTACAAGTAAGAAAAAAATAAACTAATAAAAAAAGGGGTGCAACACGAAGACTTCCAGGGGGGTCACCCATTCTAATATTGCTCTTGCCCAAGCACGCATAACTTCGGAGTCTTGATGGGATCCGGTGCATTAGTGCTGGTATGATAGCACCCAACAGTGAATGAATTCTTTATTTTTTTGTCTCTCGAATTGCGGATCGGAGGAACAGGAGCTGCAGTTTCAAACGGACATAACTTTCGATCGGCTGAGAGTTACTGGAGCTTCAGCCTACTCACGCGAAGCTCCACTTGATACCTACACTGCGTATCTTGGTTAAAGAGACGAAGACGCTCAAATTCCAAAATGGAGATGCTCTTTCGGGGCATTTTTCCCATATGTCACGCTGGGACCCACCGAAGCGGCCCGCGTCACCCAGATCGCACGTTCACATCGTATGATTCAGTCTATTGCATCTTTTCTATCCGCGGATTGGACTGAAAGAGTCGGAAATAGGACGGCGAGGAATCGAAACAACAAGAAGTACGAGTAATAAGAAAAAGAAATTAATGAAAAAAGGGTTGCAACACGAGGACTTCCAGGGGGTCACCAATCCTAGTACTGCTCTCGCCCAAGCACGCTTTACTTCGGAGTTCTGATGGGATCCGGTGCATTAGTGCTGGTATGATCGCACCCAACAGTGAATGAATTCTTTATTGTTTTGTCTTTCGAATTGCGGATCGGAGGAACAGGAGCTGCAGTTTCAAACAGACATAACTTTCGATCGACTAAGAGTTACGGGAGCTTCAGCCTGCTCACGCGAAGCTCCTCTCGATACCTACAGCAAGTATCTCGGTCTAAGAGAGGGAGACGCTCAAATTATAGCACGGAGATGGTCTTTCGGGGCGTTTTTCCCGTAAGGCGCACTGGGACCCACCGAAGCAGCCCGCATCACCTTGATCGCACGTTCACTTCGTGTGATTAAGTCTATTGCATCTTTTCTATCCGCGGATTGCACTAAAAGAGTCGGAAGTAAGACGGCGATGAATCGAAAAAACAAGAAGTACGAGTAAGAAAAAAAGAAATTAATGAAAAAGGGGTGCAACACGAGGACTTCCCAGGGGGTCACCCATCCTAGTACTGCTCTTGCCCAAGCACGCATAACTTCGGAGTTCTAATGGGATCAGGTGAATTAGTGCTGGTATGATCGCACCCAACAATGAGTGAATTCTTTATTTTTTTGTCTCTCGAATTGCGGATCGGAGGAACATGAGCTGCAGTTTCAAACGGACATAACTTTCGATCGCCTAAGAGTTACTGGAGCTTCAGCCTGCTCATGCGAAACTCCACTCGATACCTATAGTGCTATCTCGGTTAAAGAGACGGAGACACTCAAATTCCAAAATGAAGATGGTCTTTCGGGGTATTTTTCCCGTATGTCGCGCTGGGACCCTCCGAAGAGGCCCGCGTCACCCAGATCGCACGTTCACATCGTATGATTCAATCTATTGCATTTTTTCTATCCGCGGATTGGACTGAAAGATTCGGAAATAGGACGGCGAGGAATCAAAAGAACAAGAAGTACGAGTAAGAAAAAAATAAATTAATGAAAAAAGGTGTACAACACGAGGACTTCCCAGGGGGTCACCCATCCTAGTACTTCTCTCACCCGAGCACCCTTAACTTCGGATTTCTGATGGGATCCGATGCATTAGTGCTGGTATGATCGCACCCAAAAGTGTATGAATTCTTTATTATTTTTTCTCTCGAATTGCGGATCGGAGGAACAGGAGCTGCAGTTTCAAACGGACATAACTTTCGATCTACTGAGAGTTACGGGAGCTTAGCCTGCTCAAGCAAAGCTCTTCTCGATACCTACAGTGCGTATCTCGGTCTAAGAGATGGAGAAGCTTAAATTCAAACCCGGAGATTGTCTTTGGGGGCATTTTTCCCATAAGGCGCGCGTCAACAGATCGCACGTTCACGTCATGTGATTCAGTCTATTGCATCTTTGGACTGAAAGAGTTGGAAATAGGACGGAGAGGAATCGAAAGAACAAGATGTACGAGTAAGAGAAAAAAAAACTAATAAAAAAAAAGGGGTGCAACACGAGGACTTCCCGGGGGGTCACCCATCCTAGTACTGCTCTTGCCCAAGCACGCATAACTTCGGAGTTCTGATGGGATCCGGTGCATTAGTGCTGGTATGATCGCACACAACAGTGAATGAATTCTTTATTTTTTTGTCTCTTGAATTGCGGATCGGAGGAATAGAAGCTGCAGTTTAAAACGAACATAACTTTTGATCTGCTGAGAGTTATTGGAGCTTTAGCCTGCTCACGCAAAGCTCCACTCGATACCTATAGTGCGTATCTCGGTTAAAGAGACAGAGATGCTCAAATTCCAAAACAAAGATGTTCTTTTGGGGAATTTTTCCCGTATGTCCCGCTGAGACCCACCGAAGCGGCCCGCGTCACCCAGATCGCACGTTCACATCGTATGATTCAGTCTATTGCCTCTTTTCTATCCGCGGATTGGACTGAAAGAGTCGGAAATAGGACGGCGAGGAATCGAAAGAACAAGAAGTACGAGCAAGAAAAAAAGAAAATAATGAAAAAAGGGGTGCAACATGAGGACTTTCCTGGGGTCACCCATCCTAGTACTGCTCTAGCCCAAACACGCTTAACTTCGGAGTTCTGATGGGATCTAGTGCATTAGTGCTGGTATGATCTCACCCAACAGTAAATGAATTCTTTATTGCTTTGTCTCTCGAATTGCGGATCGGAGGAACAGGAGCTGCAGTTCAAACGGACATAACTTTCTATCGGCTAAGAGTTACGGGAGCTTCAGCCTGCTCACGCGAAGCTCCTCTCGATACCTACAGCAAGTATCTCGATCTAAGAGACGGAGACGATCAAATTACAACCCGGAGATGGTCTTTCGGGGCGTTTTTCTCAAAGGGTGCATTGGGACCCACCGAAGCGGCCCGCGTCACCCAGATCGCACATTCACGTCGTGTGATTAAGTCTAATTTCATCTTTTCTATCCGCGGATTGGACTGAAAGAGTCGGAAATAGGACGGCGAGGAATCGGAAAAACAAGAAGTATGAGTAAGAAAAAAAAAATTAATGAAAAAGGGGTTCAACACGAGGACTTCCCAGGGGGTCACCCATCCTAGTACAGCTCTCGCCCAAGCATGCTTAACTTTAAAGTTCTGATGGGATTCGGTGCATTAGTGATGGTATGATCGTACCCAACAATAATGAATTCTTTATTGTTTTGTCTCTCGAATTGCGGATCGGAGGAACAGGAGCTGCAGTTTCAAACGGACATAACTTTCGATCTGCTGAGACTTACGAAAGCTTCAGCCTGCTCACGTGAATCTCTTCTCGATACCCACAGCGCGTATCTCGGTCTAAGAGACGGAGAAGCTCAAATTCAAACCCAGAGATGGTCTTTGGGGGCATTTTCCCGTAGGGCACGCTGGGACCCACCGAAGTGGCCCGCGTCACCCAGATCGCACGTTCACGTCGTATGATTCAGTTTATTGCATCTTTTCTATCCGCGGATTGGACTGAAAGAGTCGAAAATAGGACGGAGAGGAATCGGAAGAACAAGATGTACGAGTAAGAAAAAAACAAACTAATAAAAAAAGGGGTGCAACACGAGGACATCCCAGGGGGTCACCCATCCTAGTACTGCTCTTACCCAAGCACGCATAACTTTGGAGTTCTGATTGGATCCGGTGCATTAGTGCTGCTATGATCGCATCCAACAGTGAATGAATTCTTTATTTTTTTATCTCTCGAATTGCGGATCGCTAGAACAGGAGCTGCAGTTTCAAACGGACATAACTTTCGATCGACTGAGAGTTATTGGAGCTTCAGCCTGCTCACGCGAAGCTCCACTCGATACCTATAGTGCATATATCGGTTAAAGAGACGGAGACGCTCAAATTCCAAAATGGAGATGGTCTTTCGGGGCATTTTTCCCGTATGTCGTGCTGGGACCCATTAAAGCGGCCCGCATCACCCAGATCACACGTTCACATCGTATGATTCAGTTTATTGCATCTTTTATATCCGCGGATTGGACTACAAGAGTCGGAAATAGGACGGCGAGGAATCGAAAGAACAAGAAGTACGAGTAAGAAAAAAAGAAATTAATGAAAAAAGGGGTGTAACAGGAGGACTTCCCAGGGGGTCACCATCCTAGTACTGCTCTCGCCCAGACACGCTAAACTTCGGAGTTTTAATGGGTTCCGGTGCATTAGTGCTGGTATGATCGCACCCAACAGCGGATGAATTCTTTATTGTTTTGTCTCTCGAATTGCGGATCGGAGGAACAGGAGCTGCAGTTTCAAACGGACATAACTTTCGATCGGTTAAGAGTTACGGGAGCTTCAGCCTGCTCACACAAAACTCCTCTCGATACCTACAACATGTATCTCGGTCTAAGAGACGGAGACACTCAAATTACAACCCGGAGATGGTCTTTTGGGGCATTTTTCCCGTAGGGCGCGCTGGGATCCACCGAAGCGGCCCACGTCACCAAGATCGCATGTTCACGTCATGTGATTAAGTTTATTGCGTATTTTCTATCCGCGGATTGGACTGAAAGAGTCGGAAATAAGACGGAGAGGAATCGGAAGAACAAGAAGTACGAGTAAGAAAAAAAGAAATTAATGAAAAAAAGTGTGCAACACGAGGATTTCCCAGGGGGTCACTCTTCCTAGTACTGCTCTAGCCCAAGCACGCTTAACTTCAAAGTTCTGATGGGATCCGATGCATTAGTGCTGGTATGATCGCACCCTACAGTGAATGAATTATTTATTATTTTGTCTCTCGAATTGCGGATCGGAGGAACAGGAGCTGCAGTTCAAACGGACATAACTTTCGATCGGCTAAGAGTTACGGGAGCTTCAGCCTGCTCACGCGAAGCTCCTCTCGATACCTACAGCAAGTATCTCGGTTAAAAAGACGGAGACGCTCAAATTACAACCCGAAGACGGTCTTTTGGGGCTTTTTTCCCGTAAGGCATGCTGGGACCCACCGAAGCGGCCTGCATCACCCAGATCGCACGTTCTGAAACGACTATGTTCTAATACTACTCAAATTTTTTTTTAATAGGTAAATATCTAAATATAAAATATATTTAAAAATCATGCATCTATAAATGAGTAAATAAAACAATACTTAATATAATATATATATATATATAATTAATTAAAACGTATATATATATATATATATAATAAATAATTACTTTTTAAAATAATTATAAACATAAACAATTTTCCATAAAAATGTTCCCACAAAAATCCATAATAAGAATTTGCTTGCAAACAAAATAAGTATAACTCATGCAATAAAATCATCATCAACCTCTCATTAAAAAATTCTCACCTAAAATCCATAAACCCATAATCAAATCATAAAACATGTGCGGAAAACATAATAACATTCAATTCATTGAAAACTTGACTAGAGCAATGGTCACGGGCTAGCCGGCCGTCGGGAGCTCATACGTCTTCACCACCAGTCGAAGCAACATTCTCTAGATCTATTTCTTGCTCACCTACACCATTTAAGTCTAGTGAGCCTAGAGGCTCAGCACATTCTATCTCATAGTAACAACATGAATAAAAATGATGCACCACATAATACATGCAAGATACATAATAAATAATATATATATCCATGCATGTCCTTATAATACATGTATCATAATCATCACGTAACATAGCATACATAATCATACGTAATCATCATGCATCATAATAAGGGCCTATCATCATTTAAAAATCTGAAGGTTATATCCATGTTTTGTGACGTGTCATGTCGATTGATCAATCTAAAACCAACGTGCGTGGCGGTGGGATCCCTACCTCTTGGCCCCTTCACCAGGCTGACCCCGGATCTATAGGAAACATAATCATAATCGTATGGAAAGGCAATCGGGCCCCAGTATCTCAACCCACAGTCCCGTGTCATATGCAAAGGTCTCCGGGCCTAGGCATCCCATCTCCAATCCCGTAGGTTATCACACACCCACTTCAACTCCCTTAAAATATTTTTCATTGCCCAGCATCGCACATATACATATAGCATCACGCACATACATAAAATTTTTCATGATCTTATTTTCATAAAATATTGCCCGTAAATATATATTTAATTATTTAATAATAAATGTAAAAACAATACTTTTTATTACTTAAAATATTCATGCAATAATTAAATATATATTTACGGACCATGCATAATTTTCATGGATTGGTTCAGGCTGCTGACTCCTTAGACTTAAGCCCATTAACTTTTAGACAGGCCCAAAAATTCACAGACTGATCCAAAAATTTCTATGGGCCCACGAGCCCATAAAAATCATTGGGCTAACTTAAATAAAATATTTGAGGCCCAAATAAAATTATTTGGAGGTCCAAATAATTTTATAACTAATTAATTTAGCAAAAAAATACAATAAATAATTAAATACTTAAAAAAAAAAATCTCCGAGCCCGGACCACCTAACCTGGACCCAGACCAACCTGACATGACCCATGACCCTACTGACCCAACCCAGGACCCAGACCCGACCCGGATCTGCCCTAAAACCTAGAACCCGATCCCTCCTTTCTTCCCAAGCTGCTGCCGCGTGCATCACCTAATTCCGGCATTTGGCCGGCCAACTCCGGTCACCAATGACTGGAGTACCACCATCCAAGTATAGCCCACTCCTAGATGTTTCTAACAAGCCAAAAACCAGACCAAACCATCGACTATGGAGTGAGAACGAAGCTTTGGAATCTTGCCCATCTGCAGCTCACGCGTAGACGCAAGAAGTTGCGGCGTTTTCCATCGTGCGGCTTGCTCAGACCACCAATGACCATGAAACCACTTCCTAGACCTATCTAACATCCATACGGTTATAACACAACAAACCACGCACAAATCCATGGCCTGAAGAAGGAGAACAAACCCCCTTTCCTCATAACCCTGAACCTGCGCGAACCATGCACCAGAAACCAACAGCTTCATGTCTGACCATTCCAGCCCCAAACCGACTACACCACTCAACTCTAAGGACCCTAAAACACGTCCCTAACCCCCTGCCAACATCCTGATCCGAACCATATCAGAAAAGCAAAGAAAAACGTGAGAAAATATGGGAAAAGAACATATACTGTTCAACATGGTTGCATATTCTTTATAAAAATCTAACACACATGTAATATCAATGGTTTTCATGCAAGAATCAGAATATAAAACTTAAATGGTGGCCAAAAAGAGAATTCAAACGTGCCTTTCTTGACTATTTCGAAGAAAATGATAATATGGCGCGTACGGCGATCACCGGGACGAACGATCTACAATATTTTGCTTAAAATCTTCAAAACTTGTGTGTGCAAGTGGGTTTTCTGCTAACGAACGATGAAGAAGAGAAGAGATGGCGGCTAGGTATTCTACGTGAAGAAGGATTGAAGAAAATAAGCTAGATATATTTTACTTATTTATTTAGATTTTTGGAAGATAATATATCAAGTTAATATAAAAATATAACTCTTAAAATTAAATAATTTCTGAGTAATTTTTGTAATATATATATATATATATATATAATTTTTAAAACTCCTTAAAAGTCTTTTAAATAGCTTATTTTTGTGAAAATTGCTTTCATATATAACTATATATATAAAAACTTTTATTTTATGAAAATAATACCTTAAAATAATATTAAGGCTCTTAAAATTATCTCAAAAATATTTAGAATAAAATCCATATATCTCGTCCGTCCACGGTCCCGACTACGCGATCGAAAAACTTTATTTCTAAAAATCTCATAAATAACATAAATGCGGGTTAAATGTTATAAATAATATTTGAATCATGCAAATAAATTCACGTAATCCACATAAAGTCATTTAACCCATTTTCTAAATTTTAATTTAATTATTTCCTAGTTATGCATGCGAAATCACCTAAGAAAATTCTGGGCGATACACGTTCACGTCGTGTGATTAAGTCTAATTGCATCTTTTCTATCCGCGGATTGGACTGAAACAGTCGGAAATAGGACGGCGAGGAATCGGAAAAACAAGAAGTACGAGTAAGAAAAAAAAATTAATGAAAAAGGGGTGCAACACGAGGACTTCCCAGGGGGTTACCGATCTTAGTACTGCTCTCGCCCAAGCACGCTTAACTTTGAAGTTCTGATGAGATACGGTGCATTAGTGCTGGTAAAATCGAACCCAACAGTGAATGAATTCTTTATTGTTTTGTCTCTCGAATTGCGGATCGGAGGAACAGGAGCTGCAGTTTCAAAGGGATATAACTTTCGATCACTTGAGAGTTACGGGAGCTTCAGACTGCTCACGTGAAGCTCTTCTCGATACCCACAGAGCGTATCTCGGTCTAAGAGACGGAGAAGCTCAAATTCAAATCCGGAGATGGTCTTTGGGGGCATTTTTCCCGTAGGGCGTGCTGGAACCCACCGAAGTGGCCCGCGTCACTTAGATCGCACGTTCACGTCGTGTGATTCAGTCTATTGCATCTTTTCTATCCGCGGATTGGACTGAAAGAGTCGGAAAGAGGAATCGGAAGAACAAGATGTACGAGTAAGAAAAAAAGAAACTAAAAAAAAAAAGGGTGCAACACGAGGACTTCCCAGGGGGTCACCCATCCTAGTACTGCTCTTACCCAAGCACGCATAACTTTGGAGTTCTGATGGGATCCGGTGCATTAGTGCTGCTATGATCGCACCCAATAGTGAATGAATTCTTTATTTTTTTGTCTCTCGAATTGCGGATCGGAGGAACAGGAGCTGCAGTTTCAAACGGACATAACTTTCGATTGGCTGAGAGTTACGGGAGCTTCAGCCTGCTCACGCGAAGCTCCACTCGATACCTATAGTGCGTATCTCAATTAAAGAGACGGAGACCCTCAAATTCCAAAACGGTGATGGTCTTTCGGGCCATTTTTCCCGTATGTCGCGCTGGGACTTACCGAAGCGACCCGCGTCACCTAGATCGCACGTTCACATCGTATGATTAAGTTTATTGCATCTTTTCTATCCGCGGATTGGACTACAAGAGTCGGAAATAGGACAGCGAGGAATCGAAAGAACAAGAAGTACGAGTAAGAAAAAAAGAAATTAATGAAAAAAGGGGTGCAATACGAGGACTTCCCATGGGGTCACCAATCCTAGTACTGCTCTCGCCCAAGCACGCTTAACTTCGAAGTTCTGATGGGATCCGGTGCATTATTGTTGGTATGATCGCATGCAACAGTGAATGAATTCTTTATTGTTTTGTCTCTCGAATTGCAGATCGGAGGAACAGGAGCTGCAGTTTCAAACGGACATAACTTTCGATCGGTTAAGAGTTACGGGAGCTTCAGCCTGCTCACACGAAACTCCTCTCGATACCTACAACAAGTATCTCGGTCTGAGAGATGGAGACGCTCAAATTACAACCCGGAGATGGTCTTTCGGGGCATTTTTCCAGTAGGGTGTGCTGGGACCCACAAAAGCGGCCCGCGGCACCCAGATCGCACGTTCACGTCGTGTGATTAAGTCTATTGCATCTTTTCTATCCGCAGATTGGACTGAAAGAGTCGGAAATAGGACGGCGAGGAATCGGAAAAACAAGAAGTACGAGTAAGAAAAAAAGAAATTAATGAAAAAGGTGTGCAACACGAGGACTTCCCAGGGGGTCACCCATCATAGTACTGCTCTAGCCCAAGCACGCTTAACTTTGAAGTTCTGATGGGATCCGGTGCATTAGTACTGGTATGATCGCACCCAACAGTGAATGAATTCTTTATTTTTTTGTTTCTCGAATTGCGGATCAGAGGAACAGGAGCTGCAGTTTCAAACGGACATAACTTTCGGTCTGCTGAGAGTTACGGGAGCTTCAGCCTACTCACGCGAAGCTCTTTTAGATACCTACAGCGCGTATCTCGGTCTAAGAGACAGAGAAACTCAAATTCAAACCTGGAAATGGTCTTTGGGGGCATTGTTCCCGTACGGCGCGCTGAGACCCACCGAAGTGGCCCGCGTCACCCAGATCGCACGTTCACGTTGTTTGATTCAGTCTATTGCATCTTTTCTATCCGTGGATTGGACTGAAAGAGTCGGAAATAGGACGGAAAGGAATCGGAAGAACAAGATGTATGAGTAAGAAAAAAAGAAAGTAATTAAAAAAGGGGTGCAACACGAGGACTTCCCAGGGGGTCACCCATCCTAGTACTGCTCTTGCCCAAGCACGCATAACTTCGGAGTTCTGATGGGATCCGGTGCATTAGTGCTGGTATGATCACACCCAATAGTGAATGAATTCTTTATTTTTTTGTCTCTCGAATTGCGGATCGGAGAAACAGGAGCTGTAGTTTCAAACGGACATAACTTTCGATCGGCTAAGAGTTACTGGAGCTTCCGCCTGCTCACGCGAAGCTCCACTCGATACCTATAGTGCGTATCTCAGTTAAAGAGATGTAGACGCTCAAATTCCAAAACGGAGATGGTCTTCCGGGGTATTTTTCCTGTATGTCGTGCTGGGACCCAACGAAGCGGCCCGCGTCACCCAGATCGCACGTTCACATCGTATGATTCAGTCTATTGCATCTTTTTTATCCGCGGATTGGACTGAAAGAGTCGGAAATAGAAAGGCGAGGAATCGAAATAATTAGAAGTACGAGTAAGAAAAAAAGAAATTAATGAAAAAAGGGGTGCAACACGAGGATTTCACAGGGGGTCACCCATCCTAGCACGGCTCTCGCCCAAGCACATTTAACTTCAGAGTTCTGATGGGATCCGGTGCATTAGTGCTGGTATGATCCCACCCAACAGTGAATGAATTCTTTATTGTTTCTCTCTAGAATTGCGGATCGGAGGAACAGGAGCTACAGTTTCAAACGGACATAACTTTTGATCGGCTAAGATTTACGAGAGCTTCAGCCTGCTCACGCGAAGCTCCTCTCGATACATATTGCATATTTTCTCTCCGCAGATTGGACTGAAAGAGTCGGAAATAGGACGGCAAGGAATCGGAATAACAAGAGGTACGAGTAAGAAAAAAAGAAATTAATGAAAAATGGTTGCAACACGAGGACTTCCCAAGGGGTCAACCATCCTAGAACTGCTCTCGCCCAAGCACGCTTAACTTCGAAGATCTGATGCGATCCGGTGCATTAGTGCTGGTATGATCGCACCCAACAGTGAATGAATTTTTTATTGTTTTGTCTCTCGAATTATGGATCGGAGGAAAAGGAGTTGCAGTTTCTAACGGACATAACTTTCGATCTGCTGAGAGTTACGGGAGCTTTAGTCTACTCATGCGAAGCTCTTCTCGATACCTACAGCGCGTATCTCGGTCTAAGAGACGGAGAAGATCAAATTCAAACCCGGAGATGGTCTTTGGGGGCATTTTACCCATAGGGCACACTGGGACCCACCGAAGTGGCCCCGTAACCCAGATCGCTTGTTCACGTCGTGTGATTCAGTTTATTGCATCTTTTCTATCCGCGGATTGGACTGAAAGAGTCGGAAATAGGACGGAGAGGAATCGGATGAACAAGATCTACGAGTAAGAAAAAAAAAACTAATAAAAAAAGGGGTGCAACACGAGGACTTCCCAGGGGGTCACCCATCCTAGTACTGCTCTTGCCCAAGCACGCATAACTTTGGAGTTCTGATGGGATCCGGTGCATTAGTGCCGGTATGATCGCATCCAACAGTGAATGAATTCTTTATTTTTTTGTCTCTCGAATTGCGGATCGGAGGAATAGGAGCTGCAGTTTCAAACGGACATAACTTTCGATCGGCTGAGAGTTACTGGAGTTTCAGCCTTCTCACGCGAAGCTCCACTCGATACCTATAGTGCGTATCTCGGTTAAAGAGACGGAGAGGCTCAAATTCCAAAACGGAGATGTTCTTTCGAGGCAT
This sequence comes from Henckelia pumila, assembly GCF_033568475.1. NCBI lineage: Eukaryota > Viridiplantae > Streptophyta > Magnoliopsida > Lamiales > Gesneriaceae > Henckelia > Henckelia pumila. Next base: position 113,052,483 of record NC_133123.1, on the reverse strand, counting down.
TTTTACCGTATGTCGCGCTGGGACCCACCGAAGTGGCCCGCGTCACCCAGATCGCACATTCACATCGTATGATTCAATCTATTGCATCTTTTCTATCCGCGGATTGGACTAAAAGAGTCGGAAATAGGATGGCGAAGAATCGAAAGAACAAGAAGTACGAGTAATAAAAAAAGAAATTAATGAAAAAAGGGGTACAACATGAGGACTTTCCAGGGGGTCACCCATCTTGGTACTGCCCTCGCCCAAGCGCGTTTAACTTCGGAGTTCTGATGGGATCTGGTGCATTAGTGCTGGTATGATCTCACCCAACAGTGAATGAATTCTTTATTGTTTTGTCTCTCGAATTGCGGATTGGAGGAACAGGAGCTGCAGTTTCAAACAGACATAACGTTCGATCGGCTAAGAGTTATGGGAGCTTCAGCCTGCTCACGCGAAGCTCCTCTCTATACCAACAGCAAGTATCTCGGTCTAAGAGACTAAGACGCTCAAATTACAACCCGAAGATTGTCTTTCGGGGCGTTTATCCCGTAGGGAGTGCTGGGACCCACCGAAGAGGCCCGCGTCACCCAGATCGCACGTTCACGTCATGTGATTAAGTCTAATTGCATCTTTTCTATCCGTGGATTGGACTGAAAGAGTCGGAAATAGGACGGCGAGGAATCGGAAAAACAAGAAGTACGAGTAAGAAAAAAAGAAATAAATGAAAAAGGGGTGCAACACGAGGACTTCCCAGGGGGTCACCCATCCTAGTACTGCTCTCGCCCAAACAAGCTTAACTTTGGAGTTCTGATGGGATCCGGTGCATTAGTGCTGGTATGATCGCACCCAATAGTGAATGAATTCTGTATTGTTTTGTCTCTCGAATTGCGGATCGAAGGAACAGGAGCTGCAGTTTCAAACGGACATAACTTTCGATCTGCTTAGAGTTACGGGAGCCTTAACCTGCTCACGCAAAGCTCTTCTCGATACCTACAGCGCGTATCTCGGTCTAAGAGACGGAGAAGCTCAAATTCAAACCCGGAGATGGTCTTTGGGGGCATTTTTCCCGTAGGGCACGCTGGGACCCACCGAAGTGGCCCGCGTCACCCAGATCGCACGTTCACGTCGTGTGATTCAGTCTATTGCATCTTTTCTATCCATGGATTGTACTGAAAGAGACAGAAATAGGACGTAGAGGAATCGGAAGAACAAGATGTACGAGTAAGATAAAAAAAAAACTAATAAAAAAAGGGGTGCAACACGAGGACTTTCCAGGGGGTCACCCATCCTAGTACTGCTCTTTCCAAGCACGCATAACTTCGGAGTTCTGATGGGATCTGGTGCATTAGTGCTGCTATGATCGCACCCAACAGTGAATGAATTCTTTATTTTTTTGTCTCTCGAATTGCGGATCGGAGGAACAGGAGCTGCAGTTTCAAACGGACATAACTTTTGATCGGCTGAGAGTTACTGGAGCTTCAGCCTACTCACGCGAAGCTCCACTCGATAACTATAGTGCGTATCTCGGTTAAAGAGATGGAGACGCTGAAATTCCAAAACGAAGATGGTCTTTCGGGGCATTTTTCCCGTATGTCGCGTTGGGACCCACCGAAGCGGCCCGCGTCACCAAGATCGCACGTTCACATCGTATGATTCAGTCTATTGCATCTTTTCTATCCGTGGATTGGACTGAAAGTGTCGGAAATAGGACGGCGAGAAATCGAAAGAAGAAGAAGTACGAGTAAGAAAAAAAGAAATTAATGAAAAAAGAGGTGCAACACGAGGACTTCCCAGGGGGTCACCCATCCTAGTACTGCTCTCGCCTAGGAGTGCTTAACTTCGGAGTTTTGATGGAATCCGGTGCATTAGTGCTGGTATGATCGCACCCAACAGTGAATGAATTTTTTATTGTTTTGTCTCTCGAATTGCGGATCGGTGGAACAGGAGCTGCAGTTTCAAACGGACATAACTTTCGATCGGCTAAGAGTTACGGGAGCTTCAGCCTGCTCACACGAAGCTCCTCTCGATACCTACAGCAAGTATCTCGGTCTAAGAGACGGAGAAGCTCAAATTATAACCCAAAGATGGTCTTTCGGGGTATTTTTCCCGTAGGGCGCGCTGGGACTCACCGAAGCGGCCCGCATCCCTTAGATCGCACGTTCACGTCGTGTGATTAAGTCTATTACATTTTTCTATCCGCGGATTGGACTTAAAGAGTCGGAAATAGGACGGCGAGGAATCGGAAAAACAAGAAGTACAAGTAAGAAAAAAAGAAATTAATGAAAAAGGGGTGCAAAACGAAGACTTCCCTGGAGATCACCCATCCTAGTGCTGCTCTCGCCCAAGCACGCTTAACTTTGGAGTTCTTATGGGATCTGGTGCATTAATGCTAGTATGATCGCACCCAACAGTGAATGAATTCTTTATTGTTTTGTCTCTTGAATTGCGGATCGGAGGAACAGGAGCTGTAGTTTTAAACGGACATAACTTTCGTTCTGCTAAGAGTTATGGGAGCTTCAGCTTGCTAACGGGAAACTCTTCTCGATACCTACAGCGCGTATCTCGGTCTAAGAGGCGGAGAATGTAGTGACCCTTACCCAGATCACCTACTAAACAGAACTTAGGCATGCAATTAACTTAATAAAACAGATATCAGAATAAAACTACGGAAACCAATAACATTATACAATCCCAAGAAAAGGAATCTGTAATTATTCAATAATATACAACCAAATAGAATAGTTGTATAAACCCAAAACAACAGTAACAAAACCTAGACGAAGCTCCAGCTGGCCAACCACTGACTAGCCCCTCCTGGATCCACCCTCCTCGTCCAATCGCAAACCTGCCCCATGGAATAGGGTGTCCAGAAAATACAGAGTACGAGACGTGAGCATAAAACGCTCAGTGCGAGAGTATGAGTATACATGCATGCAAAGTGAACTCCCTATAGACTCGAGGTCAAGGATCAGATAACAGAGACAGACCGGGCCCTGGTATGTAGCACGCTGTGCCGTCGCTTCAGGAGGTGGCTCCCATACCAAGATAACTGTGGATACGCCGGACCCAAATCGATGGAAGTCCATCCACTAACAGGATAGGGTACAACCCTACTAACAGACATCTCGAAGGAGATACAGCAAGATGCAAATGAATGCAGCATAATATCATGGCATATAAATCATGCAGTCACATAATACATGCATACTCAGTCAGGATATCTCGAACAGTACTTTCGTACCTCAAATACCAGGTAGGCACTACCAGCTCTAAGTCCAAGCCTAAAGTCCGCCTACATAGCGAAATGATACTACTATCATTATAGCGCCCTAAAAGCCTTAACTAAGCTATAGCATACTCCTAAATATTTATAGGAAGCAAAAGCTATACCTTCGTCCGTCGTTAGCCCTTTGATGTCGATGCCTCCAGAACTTGGGCACAACTCCGCTACGACTATCGAACGTCTAGACGACTCCCGGTTCAAGCCTAGGAAGGCTAGAACAACTCGAATATGACTAGAAAGGAAAGGAGAACTCGGAATTGGCAAATGAAAGTGAAGTCTCGGCCTTCTATTTATAGACAACGATCGGAGCCTCCGATCCTCGATCGGAACGTCCGATCCTGCCATCGGAGCTTCCGAAGATCCTGATCTGCCACGTGTCAAAATATCACTTGTTGACTCCAGATAGGGGTGATCGGAGCCTCCGGTCCTGATCGGAGCTTCCGATCCAGCCACACGTCATGCCTGACGTAATAACATCGGTGCCTCCGATCGCTCATCGGAGCTTCCGATCCTGTTCGGAGCTTCCGATCGTGCCTTCGGAGCTTCCGATCCGTCCGATACCTAATTCAATTAATTAGCATTAATCCTTTAATTACTCAATTAGGGCACGGGCTACTACATTCTCCCCCACTTAAGATATTTCGTCCTCGAAATCAGATCTTAAGTACCGAATGCAAATACAGAAATCAGAAACATTCTTTTATTCAAATCAAACGTTTACAGAGTTTGCAACTGAATACAACTTAAAGAATGAAATCAAAACAACTCAGGATGGTCTTTACGCATCCTGTCCTCAAGCTCCCAAGTAGCTTCCTCAGTGCCTCGGCGCTGCCACTGAACTAAAACCAAAGGAATGACTTTGTTCCGTAAAACCTTATCCTTATAATCAAGGATGCGAAGAGGTTTCTCAACATAAGTCAAATCCTTGTCTACCTGAACCTCAGACCGCTGCAGAATATGAGATTCGTCCGCCACATACCGTCGCAACAGAGATACGTGGAACACGTCGTGAATACTGGATAGATGCGGTGGCAAAGCTAGTCGATAAGCCAAATCGCCAATACTCTCCAAGATCTCAAACGGACCGATAAATCTGGGAGACAACTTGCCCTTAAGGCCAAATCTGAGAATCTTGCGGAAAGGTGACACTCTCAGAAACACTTTCTCCCCGACCTAGAACTGCAAAGGCCTACGCTTGATATTAGCATAACTGGCCTGACGATCCTATGCAGTCTTAATCCGTTTCTTGATTTGATCAACAATGTGTATCGCCTGCTGGATAAACTCCGGTCCTTCAGCATGTCTCTCCCCCACTTCTTCCCAGAAGAGTGGAGTACGACAACGTCGCCCATACAACGCTTCAAAAGGTGCCATCCCAATACTAGTGTGATAGCTGTTGTTGTAAGCGAACTCGATCAACGGCAAATGATCCTGCCAGGCTGAACCAAAATCCATGACGCACGCTCTAAGCATATCTTCTAACGTACGGATAGTGCGCTCTGACTGACCATCAGTCTCCGGATGATAGGCTGTACTCAAACTGAGAGTAGTACCCATCGCACGCTGAACACTCCCCCAGAATCTAGAAGTAAACCTGGGGTCCCGATCGCTGACAATGCTCACAGGCACTCCATGAAGTCGGACGATCTCCTGAATGTACATCCGTGCCATGCGATCCACAGAGTACTCTCGGCTATAGGCAATGAAATGCGCTGACTTGGTGAGTCGGTCCACCACAACCCAGATAGCATCACAGTTCCTCGGGATACCGGCAAATGGGTCACAAAGTCCATAGTGATAAACTCCCATTTCCATTCAGGAATAGGCAGACTGTGAAGCAATCCTCCAGGTCGTCGGTGCTCTGCCTTGACCTGTTGACACACCAAACATCTCGAAACAAACTGATAAACACTGTGTTTCATTCCCTTCCACCAGAAACGAGTACGTAGATCCTTGTACATCTTGTTGCTCCCAGGATGAATACTCAACTTAGTGCGATGTGCTTGAGACAAAATCTCCTCTCGCAACTCTTCATCCTGTGGAATCACAAGCCTACTAGACAAACACAGAAAGCCATCTGACTGATAATGAAATCCAGACGAGCTACCCTCGTTAGCTAGACGAGCTAAACGCTGGGTCTTCGAATCAGACATCTGAGCATCTCGGATCCGCGAGTACAAATCTGGCTCAGATAATATCGCAAACATCTGGATACTCTGCATACCTTTCTTATGCTTGAAGGTATAACCTGAAGTACAACAGTCACTGATCGCACTAGACATCGAACAAGTCTGAAGTGCGGATAGTCGCACCTTGCGACTCAAGGCATCAGCGGTGAGATTAGCAGCTCCCGGATGGTACTTAATCTCGCAATCATAGTCCTTAAGCAAGTCCATCCAACGTCTCTGTCTCATGTTCAATTCTGCCTGAGTGAACAAATACTTGAGACTCTTATGGTCGGTGAAGATCTCAAATTTCTCGCCATAAAGATAATGACGCCAGATCTTCAAAGCGAACACAATGGCTGCTAACTCCAAATCATGGACTGGGTAGTTGTCCTCGTGAAGCTTCAGCTGTCTAGAAGCGTATGCGATCACATGCCCATTCTGAGTCAGGACACAACCTAACCCCTGAAGAGAAGCATCCGTGTAAACTACATACCCTCCAGATCCTGACGGCAATGCTAACACCGGCGCAGAAGTCAACCGCCGTCGAAGCTCACGGAAATTCTCCTCACACTCGGAGGACCACTCAAAATCCACACCCTTGCGGATAAGCTGCGTCAACGGTCGAGCTAACTGAGAGAAATTCAGAATGAAGCGACGATAATACCCTGCTAGACCCAGAATACTACGGATCTCAGCAACTGTCGTCGGACGCGACCAATTAAGTACCGCTTCAATCTTGCTTGGATCAACAGAAGTCCCCTCCCTGGATATGATATGGCCAAGAAAAACCACTCTATCCATCCAGAACTCACACTTGCTCAGCTTGGCATACAATTGCTCATCTCGAAGAGTCTGTAGTACCAACCGCAAATGAGAAACATGCTCTTCCGTATTACGCGAATACACCAAGATGTCGTCAATGAAGACCGCGACAAACTTGTCCAAGTACTCCCTGAAGACACGGTTCATCAGATCCATGAATATAGCCGGCGCATTAGTCAAACCAAATGGCATCACTAGGAACTCGTAATGCCCATAGCGAGTACGGAATGCAGTCTTGGCTACGTCCTGATCACGAACTCTCAACTGATGATACCCAGATCTCAAGTCAATCTTGGAGTAAATTGATGTGCCCTGCAGCTGGTCAAACAAGTCATCAACACGAGGCAACGGATACTTGTTCTTCACAGTCACTCGATTCAGCTGCCGGTAGTCAATGCACAGCCGCATCGACCCATCCTTCTTCTTCACGAAGAGAACAGGAGCTCCCCAAGGAGATACACTAGGACGAATGTACCCCTTGTCCAAAAGATCCTGTAGCTGATTCTTTAACTCACGCATCTCTGACGGAGCCAGACGATACGGTGCTCTAGAAATAGGTGAAGTACCCGGCATCAACTCTATGCCAAACTCGACTTCCCTAGCAGGAGGAAAACCCGGAATCTCATCAGGAAACACATCTGGAAATTCATCCACAACAGGAATGCTCTCTATCCCAATACTCTCAGCGGACAAATCAACTGCATAGATAAGGTAGCCTTCCCCGCCAGACTCCAGAGCTCGACAGGCTCTCAAAGCTGATACCAAAGGCATCGGGGGTCGCGCTCCCTCACCATAGAAAAACCAACTCTCACTCCCTTCCGGATGAAAGCGTACTAATCTCTGATAGCAGTCCACTGAAGCTCGATAGGTAGTCAGCACATCTATTCCCAGAATGCAATCAAAGTCGTCCATCGCCAGGACCATGAGATTCACTAACAGAATGTTCCCTTCGAACTCTAAAGGGCAACCCATCACTAGACGCTTAGCCAAAGCAGATTGGCCCGTCGGAGTAGAAACAGACATCACTACGTCTAGTGCAATGCATGGTAACTTATGCCTCTTAACAAAACGTGCAGAAATGAAGGAATGAGATGCACCAGTGTCAATAAGTACAAGAGCAGGTATACCATAAAGCATAAATGTACCTGCGATGACTTTCTCATTCTCCTCCACAGCCTGATCATGTCTCAGGGAAAACACCTGGCCAGAAGCTCGTGGCCTCAAATGAGAACTCCCAGCAGACTGTCCCTGCGACCTCTGCTGAACGGTGGCCTGAGAACCCGATCCTGAACCAGATCCAGAACCGCCTCCCCCAGACTGTGGACAATCCCTCCGGATATGACCAGTCTCTCCACAACGAAAACAAGCTCCAGAAGCTCTGCAGCACTTGTCGGATGGATGGTTCTTCCCACAGTGATCACACTTCTCCTTCTTACCGTAACGGACAACACCTCCCGAACCAGAGGAAGAAGTAGACCCGGACTTCTTGAATGACTGGGCACGGGGGGCCAAAGAACTAGCAGGTCTCGACTGAGAGAAAGACCTGTTCCGCCGAATGCTGTCCTCTGCCTGATGACAACGGCTCACCAAACCCTCGTAGGACATGTCGTCGCCAACCGCCACACGGTCATGGATCTCAGGGTTAAGGCCCTGAAGAAACAGATTATACTTCATCTCTGAGCTATCAGCAATCTCGGGGCAATAGGATAGAAGATCAAAGAACCTCTGCTGATACTCATCGATAGACATGAATCCCTGTCGCAGACTCAGTAGCTCGCCTGCCTTTGACTGTCGGAGTGCAGGAGGAAAATACCGCTTTTGGAAAGCTGTGCGAAACTCGGCCCAGGTGGCCACTCCTCTCGCCGTAACAAAAGGTGCAGAAGTGAACCTCCACCACCTGCGCGCACGCCCATCCAGAAGATAGCCAAGGGTCTCCACCTTCTGCTCATCGGTGCATTGGAAAGTCTGAAAAGTCATCTCCATGCGGTCTAACCAGTTCTCCGCATCCTCCGGAGACTCATCTCCAACTAAGGGCTTAGGACCCATAACTAAGAATCGACGCACAGTGAAACGCTCGTCGTCATGGTGACAATGACGCCGTTCTCGACGAGGCTCCCGGTCGGCATCACCCCAACGCCCACCAACACTGCCATGAGAACTCTGGTCGTCACGATTTGACATCTACAAAAATACCTCAAGATGAGACTAAATCCCAAGAAATCTTTTGCATGCTCTGATACCATAAATGTAGTGACCCTTACCCAGATCACCTACTAAACAGAACTTAGGCATGCAATTAACTTAATAAAACAGATATCAGAATAAAACTGCGGAAACCAATAACATTATACAATCCCAAGAAAAGGAATTTGTAATTATCCAATAATATACAACCAAATCGAATAGCTGTATAAACCCAAAACAACAGTAACAAAACCTAGACGAAGCTCCAGCTGGCCAACCACTGACTAGCCCCTCCTGGATCCACCCTCCTCGTCCAATCGCAAACCTGCCCCATGGAATAGGGTGTCCAGAAAATACAGAGTACGAGACGTGAGCATAAAACGCTCAGTGCGAGAGTATGAGTATACATGCATGCAAAGTGAACTCCCTATAGACTCGAGGTCAAGGATCAGATAACAGAGACAGACCGGGCCCTGGTATGTAGCACGCTGTGCCGTCGCTTCAGGAGGTGGCTCCCATACCGAGATAACTGTGGATACGCCGGACCCAAATCGATGGAAGTCCATCCACTAACAGGATAGGGTACAACCCTACTAACAGACATCTCGAATGAGATACAGCAAGATGCAAATGAATGCAGCATAATATCATGGCATATAAATCATGCAGTCACATAATACATGCATACTCAGTCAGGATATCTCGAACAGTACTTTCGTACCTCAAATACCAGGTAGGCACTACCAGCTCTAAGTCCAAGCCTAAAGTCCGCCTACACAGCGAAATGATACTACTATCATTATAGCGCCCTAAAAGCCTTAACTAAGCTATAGCATACTCCTAAATATTTATAGGAAGCAAAAGCTATACCTTCGTCCGTCGTTAGCCCTTTGATGTCGATGCCTCCAGAACTTGGGCACAACTCCGCTACGACTATCGAACGTCTAGACGACTCCTGGTTCAAGCCTAGGAAGGCTAGAACAACTCGAATATGACTAGAAAGGAAAGGAGAACTCGGAATTGGCAAATGAAAGTGAAGTCTCGGCCTTCTATTTATAGACAACGATCGGAGCCTCCGATCCTCAATCGGAACGTCCGAACTTCGATCGGAACGCCCGATCCTGCCATCGGAGCTTCCGAAGATCCTGATCTGCCACGTGTCAAAATATCACTTGTTGACTCCAGATAGGGGTGATCGGAGCCTCCGGTCCTGATCGGAGCTTCCGATCCAGCCACACGTCATGCCTGACGTAATAACATCGGTGCCTCCGATCGCTCATCGGAGCTTCCGATCCTGTTCGGAGCTTCCGATCGTGCCTTCGGAGCTTCCGATCCGTCCGATACCTAATTCAATTAATTAGCATTAATCCTTTAATTACTCAATTAGGGCACGGGCTACTACAGAGAAGATCAAATTCAAACCCGGAGATTGCCTTTGGGGGCATTTTTCTCGTAGGGCGCGCTGGGACCCACCAAAGTGGCCCGCGTCACCCAGATCGCATGTTCACGTCCTGTGATTCAGTCTATTACATCTTTTCTATCTGAGGATTGGACTGAAAGAGTCGGAAATAGGATGGAGAGGAATCGGAAGAACAAGATGTACGAGTAAGAAAAAAAGAAACTAATAAAAAAAGGGGTTCAACACGAGAACTTCCCAGGGGGTCACCCATCCTAGTACTGATCTTGCCCAAGCACGCATAACTTCGGAATTCTGATGGGATTCGGTGCATTAGTGCTGGTATGATCGCACCCAACAGTGAATGAATTCTTTATTTTTTTGTCTCTCGAATTGCGGATCGGAGGAACAGGAGCTGCAGTTTCAAACGGACATAACTTTCGATCGGCTGAGAGTTACTGGAGCTTTAGCCTGCTCACGCGAAGCTCCACTCGATACCTAAAGTGTGTATCTCGGTTAAAGAGACGGAGATGCTCAAATTCCAAAATGGAGATGGTCTTTCGGGGCATTTTTCCCGTATGCGCGCTAAGACCCACCGAAGAAGCCCGCGTCACCCAGATCGCACATTCACATCGTATGATTCAGTCTATTGCATCTTTTCTATCCGCGGATTGGACTAAAGAGTCGGAAATAGGACGGCGAGGAATCAAAAGAACTAGAAGTACGAGTAAGAAAAAAAGAAATTAATGAAAAAAGGGGTGCAACACGAGGTCTTCCCAGGGGGTCACCCATCCTAGTACTGCTCTCGCCCAAGCATGCTTAACTTCGGAGTTCTAATGGGATCCGATGCATTAGTGCTGGTATGATCGCACTAAATAGAGAATTAATTCTTTATTGTTTTTCTCTCGAATTGCGGATCGGAGAAACAAGAGCTGCAGTTTCAAATGGACATAACTTTCGATCGCTAAGAGTTACGCGAGCTTCAGCCTACTCACGCGAAGCTCCTCTCGATACCTACAGCAAGTATCTCGGTCTTAGAAACAGAGACGCTCAAATTGCAACCCGAAGATGGTCTTTCGGGGTGTTTTTCCCGTAGGGCGCACTAGGACCCACCGAAGCGGCCCGCGTCACCCAGATCGCACGTTCACGTCGTGTGATTAAGTCTATTGCATATTTTCTATCCGCGGATTGGAATGAAAGAGTCGGAAATAGGATGGCAAGGAATCGGAAAAACAAGTACGAGTAAGAAAAAAAAATTAATGAAAAAGGGGTGCAACACGAGGACTTCCCAGGGGGTCACCCATCCTACTACAACTCTCGCCCAAGCGCGCTTAACTTCGGAGTTTTGATGGGATCCGGTGCATTAGTGCTGGTATGATCGCACCCAATTGTGAATGAATTATTTATTGTTTTGTTTCTCGAATTGCGGATCGGAGGAACAGGAGCTGCAGTTTCAAACGGACATAACTTTCGATCTGCTGAGAGTTACAGGAGATTCATCCTGCTCACGCGAAGCTCTTCTCGATACCTACAGCGCGTATCTCGGTCTAAAGACGGAGAAGCTCAAATTCAAACCTGGAGATGGTCTTTGGGGGAATTTTACCCGTAGGGCATGCTGGGACCCACCGAAGTGGCCCGCGTCACCCGGATCGCACGTTCACGTCGTGTGATTTAGTCTATTGCATCTTTTTTATCCGCGAATTGGACTTGAAATATTCGGAAATAGGACGAAGAGGAATCTAAAGAACAAGATGTACGAGTAAAAAAAAAGAAACTAATAAAAAAAAGGGGTGCAACACGAGGACTTCCCAGGGGGTCAACCATTCTAGTACTGCTCTTGCCCAAGCACGCATAACTTCGAAGTTCTGATGGGATCCGGTGCACTAGTGCTGATATGATCGCACCCAACAGTGAATAAATTCTTTATTTTTTTGTCTCTCGAATTGCGGATCAGAACTTTCGATCGGCTGAGAGTTACTGGAGCTTCAGCCTGGTCACGCGAAGCTCCACTCGATACCTATAGTTCGTATATCAGTTAAAGAGACGGAGACACTCAAATTCCAAAATGGAGATGGTCTTCCGGGGCATTTTTCCCATCTGTCGCGCTGGGACACACCGAAGCGGCCCGCATAACCCAGATCGCACGTTCACATCATATGATTCAGTCTATTGCTTCTTTTTTATCCGCGGATTGGACTGAAAGAGTCGGAAATAGAGCGGCGAGGAATCAAAAGATCAAGAAGTACGAGTAAGAAAAAATTAAATTAATGAAAAAAGAACAACACAAGGACTTCCCAGGGGGTCACCCATCCTAGTACAGCTCTCGCCCAAGCACGCTTAGCTTTAGAGTTCTGATGGGATCCAGTGCATTAGTGCAATATGATCGCACCAATCAATGAATGAATTCTTTATTGTTTTGTCTCTCGAATTGCGGATCGGAGGAACAGGAGCTGTAGTTTCAAACGGACATAAGTTTCGATCGGCTAAGAGTTACGGGAGTTTCAGCCTGCTCACGCGAAGCTCCTCTCGATACCTACAGCAAGTATCTCGGTCTTAGAGATGGAGATGCTCAAATTACAATCCGGAGATGGTCTTTCGGGGCGTTTTTCCCATAAGGCGCACTGGGACCCAACAAAGTGGCCTGCATCACCTAGATCGCACGTTCACGTCGTGTGATTAAGTCTATTGCATCTTTTCTATCCGCGGATTGGACTGAAAAAGTCGGAAATAGGACGGCGAGGAATCGGAAAAACAAGAAGTACGATTAAGAAAAAAAGAAATTAATGAAAAAGGGATGCAACACAAGGACTTCACAGGAGGTCACCCATCCAAGTATTGCCCTCGTCCAAGCACGCTTAACTTCGGAGTTCTGATGGGATCCGGTGCATTAGTGCTGGTATGATCGCAACCAACAGTGAATGAATTTTTTATTGTTTTGTCTCTCGAATTGCGGATCGGAGGAACAGGAGCTGCAGTTTCAAACGGACATAACTTTCGATCTGCTAAGAGTTACGGGAGTTTCAGCTTGCTCACGCGAAGCTCTTCTCGATACCTTCAGCGCGTATCTCGGTCTAAGAGACGGAGAAGCTCAAATTCAAATCCGGAGATTTTATTTGGGGGCATTTTTCCCGTAGGGCGTGCTGGGACCCACCGAAGTGGCTCACGTCACCCAGATCGCACGTTCTTGTCCTGTGATTCGGTCTATTGCATCTTTACTATCCGCGAATTGGACTGAAAGAGTCGGAAATAGGACGGAGAGGAATCAGAAGAACAAGATGTACGAGTAAGAAAAAAAGAAACTAATAAAAAAAGGGGTTCAACACGAGGACATCCCAGGGGGTCACCCATCCTAGTACTGCTCTTGCCCAAGCACGCATAAATTTGGAGTTTTGTTGGGATCCGATGCATTAGTGCTGGTATGATCGCACCCCAGTGAATGAATTCTTTATTTTTTTGTCTCTCGAATTGCGGATCGGAGGAACAGGAGCTGCAGTTTCAAATGGACATAACTTTCGATCGGCTGAGAGTTACTGGAGCTTCAGCCTGCTCACGCGAAGCTCCACTCGATACCTATAGTGCGTATCTCGGTTAAAGAGACAGAGACGCTCAAATTCCAAAATAGAGATGGTCTTTCGGGGCATTTTTCCCGTATGTCGCGATGGAACCCACCGAAGCAGCCCTCGTCACCCAGGTCGCACGTTCACATCATATGATTCAGTCTATTGCATCTTTTCTATCCGCGGATTGGACTGAAAGAGTCGTAAATAGGACTGCGAGGAATCGAAAGAACTAGAAGTACGACTAAGAAAAAAAGAAATTAATAAAAAAGAGATGCAACACGAGGACTTCCCAGGGGGTCACCAATCCTAGTACTGCTCTCGCCCAAGCACGCTTAACTTCGAGTTCTGATTGGATTTGGTGCATTTGTGCTGGTATGATCGCACCTAACAGTGAATGAATTTTTTTTTTCTCGAATTGCGGATCGGAGGAATAGGAGCTGCAGTTTCAAACGGAAATAACTTTCGATCGACTAAGAGTTACGGGAGCTTCAGCCTACTCACGCGAAGCTCCTCTCGATACCTACAGCAAGTATCTCGGTCTAAGAGACGGAGACGCTCAAATTACATCCCGGAGATGGTCTTTCGGGGCGTTTTTCCCGTTAAGCGCGCTGGGACCCACCTAAGCGGCAGCGTCACCCAGATCGCACGTTCACGTCGTGTGATTTTGTCTATTGCATCTCTTCTATCCGAAGATTGGACTGAAAGAGTCGGAAATAGGACGGCGAGGAATCGAAAAAACAAGAAGTACGAGTAAGAAAAAAAGAAATTAATGAAAAAAGGGTGCAACACGAGGACTTCCCAAGGGGTCACCCATCCTAGTACTGCTCTCCCCCAAGCACGCTTAACTTCGGAGTTTTAATGGGATCCGGTGCAGTAGTGCTGGTATGATCGCACCCAACAGTGAATGAATTCTTTATTGTTTTGTCGCTCGAATTGCGGATCGGAGGAACAGGAGCTGCAGTTTCAAACGGACATAACTTTCGATCTGCTGAGAGTTACGGGAGCTTCAGCCTACTCACGCGAAGCTCTTCTCGATACCTACAACGCGTATCTCGGTCTAAGAGACGGAGAAGCTCAAATTCAAACCCGGAGATGGTCTTTGGGGGAATTTTTCCCGTAGGGCGCGCTGGTACCCACCAAAGTGGCATGCGTCACCCAGATCGCACGTTCACATCGTGTGATTCAGTCTATTGCATTTTTTCTATTCGCGGATTGGACTGAAAGAGTCGGAAATAGGAAGGAGAGGAATCGGAAGAACAAGATGTACGAGTAAGAAAAAAAAACTAATAAAAAAAGGGGTGCAACACGAGGACTTCCCAGGGGTCACCCATCCTCGTACTGCTCTTGCCCAAGCACGCATAACTTCGGAGTTCTGATGGGATCCGGTCCATTAGTGCTGGTATGATCGCACCCAACAGTGAATGAATTCTTTATTTTTTTGTCTCTCGAATTCCGTATCAAAGGAACAGGAGCTGCAGTTTCAAATGGACATAACTTTCAATCGGCTAAGAGTTACGGGAGCTTCAGCCTGCTCACGCGAAGCTCCTCTCGATACCTACAACAAGTATCTCGGTCTAAGAGACGGAGACGCTCAAATTACAACCCGGAGATGGTTTTTTGGGGCGTTTTTCCCATAGGGCACGCTGGGACCCACCGAAGCGGCCCGCATCACCCAGATCGCACGGTCACATAGTGTGATTAAGTCTATTGCATCTTTTCTATCCGCGGATTGGACTGAAAGAGTCGAAAATAGGACGGCGAGGAATCGGAAAAACAAGAAGTACGAGTAAGAAAAAAAGAAATTAATGAAAAAAGGGTGCAACACGAGGACTTCCTAGGGGGTCACCCATCCTAGTACTGCTCTCGCCCAAGCGCGCTTAACTTCGGAGTTCTGATGGAATCCGGTGCATTAGTGCTGGTATGATCACACCCAACAGTCAATGAATCCTTTATTGTTTTGTCTCTCGAATTGCGGATCGGAGGAACAGGAGTTGCAGTTTCAAACGGACATAACTTTCGATCTGTTGAGAGTTACGGGAGCTTCAGCCTGCTCACGCGAAGCTCTTCTCGATACCTACAGCGCGTATCTCGGTCTAAGAGACGGAGAAGCTCAAATTCAAACCCGGAGATGGTCTTTGGGGGCATTTTTCCCGTAGGGCGCGCTGAGACACACCGAAGTGGCCCGCGTCACCCAGATCGCACGTTAAAGTCGTGTGATTCAGTCTATTGCATATTTTCTATCCACGGATTGGACTGAAAGAGTCGAAAATAGGACGGAGAGGAATCGGAAGAACAAGATGTACGAGTAAGAAAAAAAGAAACTAATAAAAATAAGGTTGCAACACGAGGACTTCTCAGGGGGTCACCCATCCTAGTACTACTCTTGCCCAAGCACGCATAACTTCGGAGTTCTTATGGGATCCGGTGCATTAGTGCTGGTATGATCGCACCCAACAGTGAATGAATTCTTTCTTTTTTAGTATTTTGAATTGCGGATCGGAGAAACAGGAGCTGCAGTTTCAAACGGACATAACTTTCGATCGGCTGAGAGTTACTGGAGCTTCATCCTGCTCACGCGAAGCTCCACTCGATACCTATAGTGCGTATCTCGGTTAAAGAGATGGAGATGCTCAAATTCAAAAACGGAGATGCTCTTTCGGGGCATTTTTCCCGTATGTCACACTGGAACCCACCAAAGCGGCCCGCGTCACCCAGATCGCATGTTTACATCGAATGATTCAGTCTATTGCATCTTGTCTATCCGCGGATTTGACTGAAAGAGTCGGAAATAGGACGGCGAGGAATCGAAAGAACAAGAAGTACGAGTAAGAAAACAAAGAAATTAATGAAAAAAGGAGTGCAACACGAGGACTTCCCAGGGGGTCACCCATCCTAGTACTGCTCGAGCCCAAGCACACTTATCTTCGGAATTCTGATGGAATCCGGTGCATTAGTGCTGGTATGATCATACCCTACAGTGAATGAATTCTTTATTGTTTTTTCTCTCGAATTGCGGATCGGAGGAACATGAGCTGCAGTTCAAACGGACATAACTTTCGATCGGCTAAGAGTTACGGGAGCTTCAGCCTGCTCACGCGAAGCTCCTCTCGATACCTACAGAAAGTATCTCTGTCTAAGAGAAGGAGACGCTCAAATTACAACTCGGAGATGGTATTTTGGGGTTTTTTCCCGTAGGGCCCGCTGGGACCCATCGAAGCGGCCCGCGTCACCCAGATTGCACGTTCACGTCCTGTGATTAAGTCTAATTGCATCTTTTCTATCCGCGGGTTGGGCTGAAAGAGTCGGAAATTGGACGACGAGGAATCGGAAAAGCAAGAAGTACGAGTAAGAAAAAAAAATTAATGAAAAAGGGGTGCAACATGAGGACTTCCCAGGGGTTCACACATCCTAGTACTGCTCTCGCCCGAGCACGCTTAACTTCAGAGTTCTGATGGGATCCGGTGCATTAGTGTTGGTATGATCGCACCCAACAGTGAATGAATTCTTTATTGTTTTCTCTCTCGAATTGCAGATCGAAGGAACAGGAGCTGCAGTTTCAAACGAACATAACTTTCGATCTTGCTGAGAGTTACGGGAGCTTCAGCCTGCTCACGTGAAGCTCTTCTCGATACCCACAGCGCGTATCTCGGTCTAAGAGACGAAGAAGCTCAAATTCAAACTGGAGATGGTCTTTGGGGGCATTTTTCTCGTAGGGCGCGCTGGGACCCACTGAAGTGGCCCGCGTCACCCAGATCGCACGTTCACGTCGTGTGATTCAGTTTATTGCATCTTTTTTATCCGCGAATTGGACTGCAAGAGTCGGAAATAGGACGGCGAGAAATCGAAAGAACAAGAAGTACGAGTAAGAAAAAAAGAAATTAATGGAAAAAGGGGTGCAACACGAGGACTTCCCAGGAGGGTCACCCATCCAAGTACTGCTCTCGCCCAAGCACGCTTAACTTCGAATTTCTGATAGGATCCGGTGCATTAGTGCTGGTATGATCGCACCCAACAGTGAATGAATTCTATATTATTTTGTCTCTCGAATTGCGGATCGGAGGAACAGGAGTTGCAGTTTCAAACGGACATAACTTTCGATCGGCTAAGAGTTACGGGAGCTTCAGCCTGCTCACACGAAGCGCCTCTTGATACCTTGATAAGTGCATTTTATGCGCTTATATTGCTTAGTATTTAGCTTGAATCTTGTGTTTGATTGGTAGGTATTATGTGATGTTATGTTGTTTTTGTTGGATGAAGGCAGGAAGAGCCTTGGATTTGATTTGATGGATTTAAGCTAGAAAGAATGGAACAAAAATCAAAGATCAAGACTTGAAAGATGAAGATAAGAAGAAAATACGAAGCGAAGGCGCGCCCGTGCATGAATATCGCGCGTCCGCGCCGCTCTGAATATTGTGAGAAGCGTAAATCAGGCGCGCCCGCGCCATAAGACCGAGCATCCGCGCGATGGTCTATAGCAAACAAGGAATTTATGCATGGGAGTGGAGCGCCCGCGCAGGAATTTGGCGTGCCTGCGCCACTCTGATGAATGCAAGATGCGAAGAAGCTGCGCGCGCGCGCCATTCCATTGAGCACCCGCGCCATCGTGCGCAGACTTATTTTTGGAAAAGTTTTATGTTTTGGAAACTCTTGTTTTAATTCCTAGGCTTATCTTTGGACGATTTGTTGCCAAGATATAAGTCTTTTATGAAGTTTAGGAGAAAAAAACGAAGACTTTCAGTGGGAGTTGAAGATTTATCTCTTGCAAAGACTAGGTTTTTTCTGAGAATTCTAGAATTTCGCCTATTATTATTATTTTTATTTTGTTCTTCATGACTTGTGTTGGCTAGTTCTTAATACTTGGTTAAGGAAGACGAAGGCCTTGTGTCTAGTTAACTACAATTAAGGTGAAACAAGAATTTCATTTCCAATGATGAATATTCAACAGGATTAAATATTTTTAGATAATCGATGATCGAACGAATGAAATCAAGGGTGTAGTTGACCAAAACCAAGGCTTGTCTCTTATTGAATTTTCCGTTGTGATTTAATTGTGCTTGGTAATTGATAGAATTGCATTCATAATTGTTTTTAAATTTTAGTGGATAAATTTCAAACCAAAAACCCCCCTTTTTACTATTTTCGTATTTTTAAAGAACACGGAATTTTACCTTTCCTCGTGGGAACGATCCCTACTCATACTACTGCATGTTTTTATTTACCTGAGTGAGTCGGGTAATTTGGTCATACACTATAAGCGCTACCATACCTACAGCAAGTATCTCGGTCTAAGAGACGGAGACGCTCAAATTACAACCTGGAGATGGTCTTTCGGGGCGTTTTTCCCGTAGGGCGCGCTGGGACCCACCGAAGCGGCCCGCGTCACCCAGATCGCACGTTCACGTCGTGTGATTAAGTCTATTGCAACTTTTCTATTCGCGGATTGGACTGAAAGAGTCGAAAATAGAACGGTGAGGAATCCGAAAAACAAGAAGTACGAGTAAGGAAAAAAAAATTAATGTAAAAGGGGTCCAACACGAGGACTTCCCAGGGGGTCACCCATCCTAGTAATGCACTCGCTCAAACACGCTTAAATTCAGAGTTCTGATGGGATCCGGTGCATTAGTGCTGGTATGATCGCACCCAACAATGAATGAATTCTTTATTGTTTTGTCTCTTGAATTGCGGATCGGAGGAACAGGAGCTGCAATTTCAAACGGACATAACTTTCGATCGGCTAAGAGTTACGGGAGCTTCAGCCTGCTCACACGAAGCTCCTCTCGATACCTACAACAAGTATCTCGGTCTAAGAGATGGAGACACTCAAATTACAACCCGGAGATTGTCTTTCGGGGTGTTTTTCCCGTAGGGCGCGCTGGGATCCACCGAAGCGGCCCGCGTCACCCAGATCGCACGTTCACTCATGTGATTAAGTCTATTGCATCTTTTCTATCCGCGGATTGGACTAAAAAAGTCGGAAATAGGACGGAGAGAAATCGGAAGAACAAGATGTACGAGTAAGAAAAAAAAACTAATAAAAAAAGGGGTGCAACACGAGGACTTTCCCGGGGGTCACCCATCCTAGTACTGCTCTTGCCCAAGCACGCATAACTTCGGTGTTCTGATGGGATCCGGTGCATTAGTGATGGTATGATCGCACCCAACAGTGAATTAATTATTTATTTTTTTGTCTCTCGAATTGCGGATCGGAGGAACAGGAGCTGCAGTTTCAAACGGACATAACTTTCGATCGGCTGAGAGTTACTGGAGTTTCAGCCTGGTCACGTGAAGCTCCACTCGATACCTATAGTGCGAATCTCGGTTAAAGAGACGGAGACACTCAAATTCCAAAACGGAGATGGTCTTTTGGGGCATTGTTCTCGTATGTCGCGCTGGGACCCACCGAAGCGGCCGGCGTCACCCAGATCGCACATTCACATCGTATGATTCAGTCTATTGCATATTTTCTATCCGCGAATTATACTGAAAGAGTCAGAAATAGGACGGCGAGGAATCAAAAGAACAAGAAGTACGAGTAAGAAAAAAAGAAATTAATGAAAAAAGGGGTGCAACACGAGGACTTCTTAGGGGTCACCCATCCTAGTACTGCTCTCGCCCTGGCGTGCTTAACTTCGAAGTTCTGATGGGATCCGGTGCATTAGTGCTGGTATGATCGCACCTAACAGTGAATGAATTCTTTATTCTTTTGTCTCTCGAATTGCGGATCGGAGGAACAGGAGCTGCAGTTTCAAACGGACATAACATTCGATCGGCTAAGAGTTACGGGAGCTTTAGCCTGCTCACGCGAAGCTCCTCTCGATACCTACAGCAAGTATCTCGGTCTAGGAGAAGGAGACGCTCACCCAAAGATGGTCTTTCGTGACGTTTTTCCCGTAGGGCATGCTGGGACCCATCAAAGCGGCCCGCGTTACCCAGATCGCACGTTCACATCGTATGATTCAGTCTATTGCATCTTTTCTATCCGCAGATTGGACTGAAAGAGTCGAAAATAGGATGGCGAGGAATCGGAAAAACAAGAAGTACGAGTAAGAAAAAAAGAAATTAATGAAAAAAGGGGTGCAACACGAGGACTTCCCAGGGGGTCACCCATCCTATTACTGTTCTCGCCCAGGCGCACTTAACTTCGGAGTTCTGATGGGATCCGATGCATTAGTGCTGGTATGATCGCACCAATAATGAATGAATTCTTTATTGTTTTGTCTCTTGAATTGCGGATTGGAGGTACAGACAATTTCAAACAGACATAAATTTCGATCGGCTAAGAGTTACGGGAGCTTCAGCCAGCTCACGCGAAGCCTCTCTCGATACCTACAACGCGCATCTCGGTCTAAGAGATGGTGACGCTCAAATTCTAACCCGGAGATGGTCTTTCGGGCATTTTTCCCGTAGGGCGCGCTAGGACCCATCGAAGTGTCCCGCGTCACCCATATCGCACGTTCATGTCTTGTGTCTCAGTCTATTGCATCTTTTATATTCATGGATTGGACTCAAAGAGTCAGAAATAGGACGATGAGGAATCGAAAGAACAAGAAGTACGAGTAAGAAAAAAGAAATTAATGAAAATGGGGTGCAACACGAGAACTTCCCAGGGGGTCACCCATCCTAGTACTGCTCTCGCCCAAGCACGCTTAGCTCTGGAGTTCTGATGGAATCCGTTGAATTAGTGCTGGTATGATCTCATCCAACAATGAACGAATTCTTTATTGTTTTGTTTCTCGAATTGCGAATTGGAGGAACAGGAGCTGTAGTTTCAAACGGACATAAATTTCGATCGGCTGAGAGTTAAGAAAGCTTAAGCATGCTCATGGGAAGCTCCTCTCGATACCTAGAGCGCGCATCTTGGTCCAAGAGATGGAGACGCTCAAATTCCAACTCGAAGATGGTCTTTTGGGGTGTTTTTCCCGTAGGGCACGTTGGGACCCACTGAAACGGCCCGCATGACCCAGATCGCACGTTCATGTCATGTGTTTCAGTCTATTGCATTTTTTCTATCCGCGGATTGGACTCAAAGAGTCGGAAATAGGACGACGAGGAATCGAAAGAACAAGAATTACGAGTAAGAAAAAAAGAAATTAATGAAAAAGGGGTGTAACACGAGGACTTCCCAGGGGGTCACCTACCCTAGTACTTCTCTTGCCAAAGCACGCTTAACTTCGGAGTTCTGATGGGATCCGGTGCATTAGTGCTGGTATGATCGCACCCAACAGTGAATGAATTCTTTATTGTTTTGTTTCTCAAATTGCGGATCGGAGGAACAGGAGCTGTAGTTTCAAACGGACATAACTTTCGATCGGCTAAGAGTTACGGGAGCTTCAGCCTATTCACGCGAAGCTCCTCTCGATACCTACAGCAACTATCTCGGTCTAAGAGAAGGAGACGCTCAAATTACAACCCGGAGATGGTCTTTCGTGGCGTTTTTCCCGTAGGGCGCGATGGGACCCAACGAAGCGGCCCGCGTCAGCCAGATCGCACGTTCACGTCGTGTGATTAAGTCTATTGCATCTTTTCTATCCGCGGATTGGACTGAAAGAGTCTGAAATAGGACGGAGAGGAATCGGAAAAACAATAAGTACGAGAAAGAAAAAAAGAAATTAATGAGAAAGGGGTGCAACACGAAGACTTCCCAGGGGTCACCCATCCTAGTATTGCTCTCGCCCAAGAACGCTTAACTTCGGAGTTCTGATGGGTTCAGGTGCATTAGTGCTGTTATGATCGCACCGAATAGTGATTGAATTCTTTATTGTTTTGTTTCTTGAATTGCAAATCGGAGGAACAGGAGCTGCAGTTTCAAACGGACATAACTTTCGATCTGCTGAGAGTTACCGGAGTTTCAGCCTGCTCACGCGAAGCTCTTCTCGATACCTACAGAGCGTATCTCGGTCTAAGAGACGGAGAAGCTCAAATTCAATCCCGAAGATGGTCTTTGGGGGCATTTTTCCCGTAGGGCACGCTGGGACCCACCGAAGTGGCCCGCGTCACCCAGATCGCACGTTCACGTCGGGTGATTCAGTCTATTGCATCTTTTCTATCCGCGGATTGGACTGAAAGAGTCGGAAATAGGACGGAGAGGAATCGGAAGAACAAGATGTACGAGTAAGAAAAAAGAAACTAATAAAAAAATGGGTGCAACATGAGGACTTCCCAGGGGGTCACCCATCCTAGTACTGTTCTTGCCCAAGCACGCATAACTTCGGAGTTCTGATGGGATCCGGTCCATTAGTGCTGGTATGATAGCACCCAACAGTGAAGGAATTATTTATTTTTTTGTCTCTCGAATTGCGGATCGGAGGAACAGGAGCTGCAGTTTCAAACGGACATAACTTTCGATCGGCTGAGAGTTACTGGAGCTTCAGCCTGCTCACGCAAAGCTCCACTTGATACCTATACTGCGTATCTTGGTTAAAGAGACGAAGACGCTCAAATTCCAAAATGGAGATGCTCTTTCGAGGCATTATTCCCATATGTTGCGCTGGGACCCACCGAAGCGGCACGCATCACCCAGATCGCACGTTCACGTCGTGTGATTAAGTCTATTGCATCTTTTCTATCCGCGGATTGCACTGAAAGAGTCGGAAATAGGACGGCGAGGAATCGGAAAAACAAGAAGTACGAGTAAGAAAAAAAGAAATTAATGAAAAATGGGTGCAACACGAGGACTTCCCAGGGGGTCACCCATCCTAGTACTGCTCTTGCCCAAGCACGCATAACATCGGAGTTCTAATGGGATCCAGTGCATTAGTGCTGGTATGATCGCACACAACAATAAATGAATTTTTTATTTTTTTGTCTCTCGAATTGCGGATCGGAGGAACAGGAGCTGCAGTTTCAAACGGACATAACTTTCGATCAGCTAAGAGTTACTGGAGCTTCAGCTTGCTCATGCGAAGCTCCACTCGATACCTATAGTGATATCTCGGTTAAAGAGACGGAGACGTTCAAATTCCAAAATGGAGATGGTCTTTCGGGGCATTTTTCCCGTATGTCGCGCTGGGACCCACCGAAGCAGCCCGCGTCACCCAGATCGCACGTTCACATCGTATGATTCAGTCTATTGCATTTTTTCTATCCGCGGATTGGACTGAAAGATTCGGAAATAGGACGGCGAGGAATCGAAAGAACAAGAAGTACGTGTAAGAAAAAAATAAATTAATAAAAAAAGGGGTGCAACACGAGGACTTCCCAGGGGGTCACCCATCCTATTACTTCTCTCACCCGAGCACCCTAAACTTCGGATTTCTGATGGGATCCGGTGCATTAGTGCTGGTATGATCGCACCCAAAAGTGTATGAATTCTTTATTATTTTGTCTCTCGAATTGCGGATCAGAGGAACAGGAGCTGCAGTTTCAAACGGACATAACTTTCGATCTATTGAGAGTTACGGGAGCTTCAGCCTGCTCACGCGAAGCTCTTCTCGATACCTACAACGCGTATCTCGGTCTAAGAGATGGAGAAGCTTAAATTCAAACCCGGAGATTGTCTTTGGGGGCATTTTTCCCATAGGGCGCGCTGGGACCCACCGAAGTGGCCCGCGTCACCCAGATCGCACGTTCATGTCATGTGATTCAGTCATTGCATCTTTTCTATCCGCGGATTGGACTGAAAGAGTCGGAAATAGGACAGAGAGGAATCGGAAGAACAAGATGTACGAGTAAGAAAAAAAGAAACTAATAAAAAAAAGGGTGCAACACGAGGACTTCCCGGGGGGTCACCCATCCTAGTACTGCTCTTGCCCAAGCAGTCATAACTTCGGAGTTCTGATGGGATCCGGTGCATTAATACTGGTATGATCGCACACAACAGTGAATGAATTCTTTATTTTTTTGTCTCTCGAATTGCGGATCGAAGGAACAGAAGCTGAAGTTTCAAACGGACATAACTTTCGATCGGCTGAGAGTTATTGGAGCTTCAGCCTGCTCGCGCAAAGCTCCACTCGATACCTATAGTGTGTATCTCGGTTAAAGAAACAGAGACACTCAAATTCCAAAACGGAGATTTTTTTTTGGGGAATTTTTCCCGTATGTTGCGCTGGGACCCACCGAAGCGGCCCGCGTCACCCAGATTGCACGTTCACATTGTATCATTCAGTCTATTGCCTCTTTTCTATCCGCGGATTGGACTGAAAGAGTCGGAAATAAGACGGCGAGGAATCGAAAGAACAAGAAGTACGAGCAAGAAAAAAAGAAATTAATGACAAAAGTGGTGCAACACGAGGACTTTCCTGGGGGTCACCCATCCTAGTACTGCTCTAGCACAAGCACGCTTAACTACGGAGTTCTGATGGGATCTAGTGCATTAGTGTTGGTATGATCGCACCCAACAGTAAATGAATTCTTTATTGCTTTGTCTCTCGAATTGCGGATCGGAGGAACAAGAGCTGCAGTTCAAACGGACATAACTTTCGATCGGCTAAGAGTTACGGGAGCTTCAGCCTGCTCACGCGAAGCTCTTCTCGATACCTACAACAAGTATCTCGGTCTAAGAGACGGAGACGATCAAATTACAACACGGAGATGGTCTGTCGGGACGTTTTTCCCATAGGGCGCATTGGGACCCACCGAAGCGGCCCGCGTCACCCAGATCGCACGTTCACGTCGTGTGATTAAGTCTAATTGCATATTTTCTATCCGCGGATTGGACTGAAAGAGTCGAAACTAGGACGGCGAGGAATCGAAAAAACAAGAAGAACGAGTAAGAAAAAAAAATTAATGAAAAAGGGGGCCAACACGAGGACTTCCCAAGGGGTCACCCATCCTAGTATAGCTCTCGCCCAAGCACGCTTAACTTCGAAGTTATGATGGGATCCGGTGCATTAGTGATGGTATGATCGTACCCAACAATGAATGAATTCTTTATTGTTTTGTCTCTCGAATTGCGGATCGGAGGAACAGGAGCTGCAGTTTCAAACAGACATAACTTTCGATCTGCTGAGAGTTAAGGGAGCTTCAGCCTGCTGTGAAGCTCTTCTCGATACCCATAGCGCGTATCTCGGTCTAAGAGACGGAGAAGCTCAAATTCAAACCCGGAGATGGCCTTTGGGGGCATTTTCCCGTAGGGCGTGCTGGGACCCACCGAAGTGGCCCGCGTCACCCAAATTGCACGTTCACATCGTGTGATTCAGTTTATTGCATCTTTTCTATCTGCGGATTGGACTGAAGAGTCGAAAATAGGACGGAGAGGAATCGGAAGAACAAGATGTACAAGTAAGAAAAAAAGAAACTAATAAAAAAAGGGGTGCAACACGAAGACTTCCAGGGGGGTCACCCATCCTAATACTGCTCTTGCCCAAGCACGCATAACTTTGGAGTCTTGATGAGATCCGGTGCATTAGTGCTGGTATGATAGCACCCAACAGTGAATGAATTCTTTATTTTTTTGTCTCTCGAATTGCGGATCGGAGGAACAGGAGCTGCAGTTTCAAACGGACATAACTTTCGATCGGCTGAGAGTTACTGGAGCTTCAGCCTACTCACGCGAAGCTCCACTTGATACCTATACTGCGTATCTTGGTTAATGAGATGAAGACGCTCGAATTCCAAAATAGAGATGCTCTTTCGGGGCATTTTTCCCATATGTCACGCTGGGACCCACCGAAGCGGCCCGCGTCACCCAGATCGCACGTTCACATCGTATGATTCAGTCTATTGCATCTTTTCTATCCGCGGATTGTACTGAAAGAGTCGGAAATAGGACGGCGAGGAATCGAAACAACAAGAAGTACGAGTAATAAAAAAAAGAAATTAATGAAAAAAGGGTTGCAACACGAGGACTTCCAAGGGGTCACCAATCCTAGTACTGCTCTCGCCCAAGCACGCTTTACTTCGGAGTTCTGATGGGATCCGGTGCATTAGTGCTGGTATGATCGCACCCAACAGTGAATGAATTCTTTATTGTTTTGTCTTTCGAATTGCGGGTCGGAGGAACAGGAGCTGCAGTTTCAAACAGACATAACTTTCGATCGGCTAAGAGTTACGGGAGCTTCAGCCTGCTCACACGAAGCTCCTCTCGATACCTACAGCAAGTAACTCAGTCTAAGAGAGGGAGACGCTCAAATTATAACACGGAGATGGTCTTTCGGGGTGTTTTTCCCGTAAGGCGCACTGGGACCTACCGAAGCGGCCTGCATTACCTTGATCGCACGTTCACGTCGTGTGATTAAGTCTATTGCATCTTTTCTATCCGCGTATTGCACTAAAAGAGTCGGAAATAAGACGGCGAGGAATCGGGAAAACAAGAAGTACGAGTAAGAAAAAAAGAAATTAATGAAAAAGGGGTGCAACACGAGGACTTCCCAGGCGGTCACCCATCCTAGTACTGCTCTTGCCCAAGCACGCATAACTTCGGAGTTCTAATGGGATCCGGTGCATTAGTGCTGGTATGATCGCACCCAACAATAAATGAATTCTTTATTTTTTTGTCTCTCGAATTGCGGATCGGAGGAACAGGAGCTGCAGTTTCAAACGGACATAACTTTCGATCAGCTAAGAGTTACTGGAGCTTCAGCTTGCTCATGCGAAGCTCCACTCGATACCTATAGTGCTATCTCGGTTAAAGAGACGGAGACGTTCAAATTCCAAAATGGAGATGGTCTTTCGGGGCATTTTTCCCGTATGTCGCGCTGGGACCCACCGAAGCAGCCCGCGTCACCCAGATCGCACGTTCACATCGTATGATTCAGTCTATTGCATTTTTTCTATCCGCGGATTGGACTGAAAGATTCGGAAATAGGACGGCGAGGAATCGAAAGAACAAGAAGTACGTGTAAGAAAAAAATAAATTAATAAAAAAAGGGGTGCAACACGAGGACTTCCCAGGGGGTCACCCATCCTATTACTTCTCTCACCCGAGCACCCTAAACTTCGGATTTTTGATGGGATCCGGTGCATTAGTGCTGGTATGATCGCACCCAAAAGTGTATGAATTCTTTATTATTTTGTCTCTCGAATTGCGGATCAGAGGAACAGGAGCTGCAGTTTCAAACGGACATAACTTTCGATCTATTGAGAGTTACGGGAGCTTCAGCCTGCTCACGCGAAGCTCTTCTCGATACCTACAACGCGTATCTCGGTCTAAGAGATGGAGAAGCTTAAATTCAAACCCGGAGATTGTCTTTGGGGGCATTTTTCCCATACGGCGCGCTGGGACCCACCGAAGTTGCCCGCGTCACCCAGATCGCACGTTCATGTCATGTGATTCAGTCATTGCATCTTTTCTATCCGCGGATTGGACTGAAAGAGTCGGAAATAGGACAGAGAGGAATCGGAAGAACAAGATGTACGAGTAAGAAAAAAAGAAACTAATAAAAAAAAGGGTGCAACACGAGGACTTCCCGGGGGGTCACCCATCCTAGTACTGCTCTTGCCCAAGCAGTCATAACTTCGGAGTTCTGATGGGATCCGGTGCATTAATACTGGTATGATCGCACACAACAGTGAATGAATTCTTTATTTTTTTGTCTCTCGAATTGCGGATCGAAGGAACAGAAGCTGAAGTTTCAAACGGACATAACTTTCGATCGGCTGAGAGTTATTGGAGCTTCAGCCTGCTCGCGCAAAGCTCCACTCGATACCTATAGTGTGTATCTCGGTTAAAGAGATAGAGACACTCAAATTCCAAAACGGAGATTTTTTTTTGGGGAATTTTTCCCGTATGTTGCGCTGGGACCCACCGAAGCGGCCCGCGTCACCCAGGTCGCACGTTCACATCGTATCATTCAGTCTATTGCCTCTTTTCTATCCGCGGATTGGACTGAAAGAGTCGGAAATAAGACGGCGAGGAATCGAAAGAACAAGAAGTACGAGCAAGAAAAAAAGAAATTAATGACAAAAGTGGTGCAACACGAGGACTTTCCTGGGGGTCACCCATCCTAGTACTGCTCTAGCACAAGCACGCTTAACTACGGAGTTCTGATGGGATCTAGTGCATTAGTGTTGGTATGATCGCACCCAACAGTAAATGAATTCTTTATTGCTTTGTCTCTCGAATTGCGGATCGGAGGAACAAGAGCTGCAGTTCAAACGGACATAACTTTCGATCGGCTAAGAGTTACGGGAGCTTCAGCCTGCTCACGCGAAGCTCTTCTCGATACCTACAACAAGTATCTCGGTCTAAGAGACGGAGACGATCAAATTACAACACGGAGATGGTCTGTCGGGACGTTTTTCCCATAGGGCGCATTGGGACCCACCGAAGCGGCCCGCGTCACCCAGATCGCACGTTCACGTCGTGTGATTAAGTCTAATTGCATATTTTCTATCCGCGGATTGGACTGAAAGAGTCGAAACTAGGACGGCGAGGAATCGAAAAAACAAGAAGAACGAGTAAGAAAAAAAAATTAATGAAAAAGGGGGCCAACACGAGGACTTCCCAAGGGGTCACCCATCCTAGTATAGCTCTCGCCCAAGCACGCTTAACTTCGAAGTTATGATGGGATCCGGTGCATTAGTGATGGTATGATCGTACCCAACAATGAATGAATTCTTTATTGTTTTGTCTCTCGAATTGCGGATCGGAGGAACAGGAGCTGCAGTTTCAAACAGACATAACTTTCGATCTGCTGAGAGTTAAGGGAGCTTCAGCCTGCTCACGTGAAGCTCTTCTCGATACCCATAGCGCGTATCTCGGTCTAAGAGACGGAGAAGCTCAAATTCAAACCCGGAGATGGCCTTTGGGGGCATTTTCCCGTAGGGCGTGCTGGGACCCAACGAAGTGGCCCGCGTCACCCAAATTGCACGTTCACATCGTGTGATTCAGTTTATTGCATCTTTTCTATCTGCGGATTGGACTGAAGAGTCGAAAATAGGACGGAGAGGAATCGTAAGAACAAAATGTACAAGTAAGAAAAAAAGAAACTAATAAAAAAAGGGGTGCAACACGAAGACTTCCAGGGGGATCACCCATCCTAATACTGCTCTTGCCCAAGCACGCATAACTTTGGAGTCTTGATGAGATCCGGTGCATTAGTGCTGGTATGATAGCACCCAACAGTGAATGAATTCTTTATTTTTTTGTCTCTCGAATTGCGGATCGGAGGAACAGGAGCTGCAGTTTCAAACGGACATAACTTTCGATCGGCTGAGAGTTACTGGAGCTTCAGCCTACTCACGCGAAGCTCCACTTGATACCTATACTGCGTATCTTGGTTAATGAGATGAAGACGCTCGAATTCCAAAATAGAGATGCTCTTTCGGGGCATTTTTCCCATATGTCACGCTGGGACCCACCGAAGCGGCCCGCGTCACCCAGATCGCACGTTCACATCGTATGATTCAGTCTATTGAATCTTTTCTATCCGCGGATTGTACTGAAAGAGTCGGAAATAGGACGGCGAGGAATCGAAACAACAAGAAGTACGAGTAATAAAAAAAAGAAATTAATGAAAAAAGGGTTGCAACACGAGGACTTCCAAGGGGTCACCAATCCTAGTACTGCTCTCGCCCAAGCACGCTTTACTTCGGAGTTCTGATGGGATCCGGTGCATTAGTGCTGGTATGATCGCACCCAACAGTGAATGAATTCTTTATTGTTTTGTCTTTCGAATTGCGGGTCGGAGGAACAGGAGCTGCAGTTTCAAACAGACATAACTTTCGATCGGCTAAGAGTTACGGGAGCTTCAGCCTGCTCACACGAAGCTCCTCTCGATACCTACAGCAAGTAACTCGGTCTAAGAGAGGGAGACGCTCAAATTATAACACGGAGATGGTCTTTCGGGGTGTTTTTCCCGTAAGGCGCACTGGGACCTACCGAAGCGGCCTGCATTACCTTGATCGCACGTTCACGTCGTGTGATTAAGTCTATTGCATCTTTTCTATCCGCGGATTGCACTAAAAGAGTCGGAAATAAGACGGCGAGGAATCGGGAAAACAAGAAGTACGAGTAAGAAAAAAAGAAATTAATGAAAAAGGGGTGCAACACGAGGACTTCCCAGGGGGTCACCCATCCTAGTACTGCTCTTGCCCAAGCACGCATAACTTCGGAGTTCTAATGGGATCAGGTGAATTAGTGCTGGTATGATCGCACCCAACAATGAGTGAATTCTTTATTTTTTTGTCTCTCGAATTGCTGATCGGAGGAACAGGAGCTGCAGTTTCAAACGAACATAACTTTCGATCACCTAAGAGTTACTGGAGCTTCAGCCTGCTCATGCGAAGCTCCACTCGATACCTATAGTGCTATCTCGGTTAAAGAGACGGAGACACTCAAATTCCAAAATGAAGATGGTCTTTCGGGGCATTTTTCCCGTATGTCACGCTGGGACCCACCGAAGAGGCCCGCGTCACCCAGATCGCACGTTCACATCGTATGATTCAGTCTATTGCATTTTTTCTATCCGCGGATTGGACTGAAAGATTCGGAAATAGGATGGCGAGGAATCGAAAGAACAAGAAGTACAAGTAAGAAAAAAATAAATTAATGAAAAAAGGTGTGCAACACGAGGACTTCCCAAGGGGTCACCCATCCTAGTACTTCTCTCACCCGAGCACCCTTAACTTCGGATTTCTGATGGGATCCGGTGCATTAGTGCTGGTATGATCACACCCAAAAGTGTATGAATTCTTTATTATTTTGTCTCTCGAATTGCGGATCGGAGGAACAGGAGCTGCAGTTTCAAACGGACATAACTTTCGATCTACTGAGAGTTACGGGAGCTTAGCCTGCTCACGCGAAGCTCTTCTCGATACCTACAACGCGTATCTCGGTCTAAGAGATGGAGAAGCTTAAATTCAAACCCGGAGATTGTGTTTGGGGGAATTTTTCCCATAGGGCGCGCTGGGACCCACCGAAATGGCCCGCGTCACCCAGATCGCACGTTCACGTCATGTGATTCAGTCTATTGCATCTTTTCTATCCGCAGATTGGACTGAAAGAGTTGGAAATAGGACGGAGAGGAATCGAAAGAACAAGATGTACGAGTAAGAGAAAAAGAAACTAATAAAAAAAAGGGGTGCAACACGAGGGCTTCCCGGGGGGTCACCCATCCTAGTACTGCTCTTGCCCAAGCACGCATAACTTCGGAGTTCTGATGGGATCCGGTGCATTAGTGCTGGTATGATCGCACACAACAGTGAATGAATTCTTTATTTTTTTGTCTCTTGAATTGCGGATCGGAGGAACAGAAGCTGCAGTTTCAAACGGACATAACTTTTGATCTGCTGAGAGTTATTGGAGCTTCAGCCTGCTCACGCAAAGCTCCACTCGATACCTATAGTGCGTATCTCGGTTAAAGAGACAGAGATGCTCAAATTCCAAAACAGAGATGTTCTTTCGGGGAATTTTTCCCGTATGTCCCGCTGAGACCCACCGATGCGGCCCGCGTCACCCAGATCGCACGTTCACATCGTATGATTCAGTCTATTGCCTCTTTTCTATCCGCGGATTGGACTGAAAGAGTCGGAAATAGGACGGCGAGGAATCGAAAGAACAAGAAGTACGAGCAAGAAAAAAAGAAATTAATGAAAAAAGGGGTGCAACACGAGGACTTTCCTGGGGTCACCCATCCTAGTACTGCTCTAGCCCAAACACGCTTAACTTCGGAGTTCTGATGGGATCTAGTGCATTAGTGCTGGTATGATCGCACCCAACAGTAAATGAATTCTTTATTGCTTTGTCTCTCGAATTGCGGATCTGAGGAACAAGAGATGCAGTTCAAACGGACATAACTTTCGATCGGCTAAGAGTTACGGGAGCTTCAGCCTGCTCACGCGAAGCTCCTCTCGATACCTACAGCAAGTATCTCGGTCTAAGAGACGGAGACGATCAAATTACAACCCGGAGATGGTCTTTCGGGGCATTTTTCTCATAGGGCGCATTGGGACCCACCGAAGCGGCCCGCGTCACCCAGATCGCACATTCACGTCGTGTGATTAAGTCTAATTGCATCTTTTCTATCCGCGGATTGGACTGATAGAGTCGGAAATAGGACGACGAGGAATCGGAAAAACAAGAAGTACGAGTAAGAAAAAAAGAAATTAATGAAAAAAGGGGTGCAACACGAGGACTTCTTAGGGGTCACCCATCCTAGTACTGCTCTCGCCCTGGCGTGCTTAACTTCGAAGTTCTGATGGGATCCGGTGCATTAGTGCTGGTATGATCGCACCTAACAGTGAATGAATTCTTTATTCTTTTGTCTCTCGAATTGCGGATCGGAGGAACAGGAGCTGCAGTTTCAAACGGACATAACATTCGATCGGCTAAGAGTTACGGGAGCTTTAGCCTGCTCACGCGAAGCTCCTCTCGATACCTACAGCAAGTATCTCGGTCTAAGAGAAGGAGACGCTCACCCAAAGATGGTCTTTCGTGACGTTTTTCCCGTAGGGCATGCTGGGACCCATCAAAGCGGCCCGCGTTACCCAGATCGCACGTTCACATCGTATGATTCAGTCTATTGCATCTTTTCTATCCGCAGATTGGACTGAAAGAGTCGAAAATAGGATGGCGAGGAATCGGAAAAACAAGAAGTACGAGTAAGAAAAAAAGAAATTAATGAAAAAAGGGGTGCAACACGAGGACTTCCCAGGGGGTCACCCATCCTATTACTGTTCTCGCCCAGGCGCACTTAACTTCGGAGTTCTGATGGGATCCGGTGCATTAGTGCTGGTATGATCGCACCAATAATGAATGAATTCTTTATTGTTTTGTCTCTCGAATTGCGGATTGGAGGTACAGGAGCTGCAATTTCAAACAGACATAAATTTCGATCGGCTAAGAGTTACGGGAGCTTCAGCCAGCTCACGCGAAGCCTCTCTCGATACCTACAACGCGCATCTCGGTCTAAGAGATGGTGACGCTCAAATTCTAACCCGGAGATGGTCTTTCGGGCATTTTTCCCGTAGGGCGTGCTAGGACCCATCGAAGTGTCCCGCGTCACCCATATCGCACGTTCATGTCTTGTGTCTCAGTCTATTGCATCTTTTATATTCATGGATTGGACTCAAAGAGTCAGAAATAGGACGATGAGGAATCGAAAGAACAAGAAGTACGAGTAAGAAAAAAGAAATTAATGAAAATGGGGTGCAACACGAGAACTTCCCAGGGGGTCACCCATCCTAGTACTGCTCTCGCCCAAGCACGCTTAGCTCTGGAGTTCTGATGGAATCCGTTGAATTAGTGCTGGTATGATCGCATCCAACAATGAATGAATTCTTTATTGTTTTGTTTCTCGAATTGCGGATTGGAGGAACAGGAGCTGTAGTTTCAAACGGACATAAATTTCGATCGGCTGAGAGTTAAGAAAGCTTCAGCATGCTCATGGGAAGCTCCTCTCGATACCTAGAGCGCGCATCTTGGTCCAAGAGATGGAGACGCTCAAATTCCAACTCGAAGATGGTCTTTTGGGGTGTTTTTCCCGTAGGGCACGTTGGGACCCACTGAAACGGCCCGCATCACCCAGATCGCACGTTCATGTCATGTGTTTCAGTCTATTGCATTTTTTCTATCCGCGGATTGGACTCAAAGAGTCGGAAATAGGACGACGAGGAATCGAAAGAACAAGAAGTACGAGTAAGAAAAAAAGAAATTAATGAAAAAGGGGTGTAACACGAGGACTTCCAAGGGGTCACCAATCCTAGTACTGCTCTCGCCCAAGCACGCTTTACTTCGGAGTTCTGATGGGATCCGGTGCATTAGTGCTGGTATGATCGCACCCAACAGTGAATGAATTCTTTATTGTTTTGTTTCTCAAATTGCGGATCGGAGGAACAGGAGCTGTAGTTTCAAACGGACATAACTTTCGATCGGCTAAGAGTTATGGGAGTTTCAGCCTATTCACGCGAAGCTCCTCTCGATACCTACAGCAACTATCTCGGTCTAAGAGAAGGAGACGCTCAAATTACAACCCGGAGATGGTCTTTCGTGGCGTTTTTCCCGTAGGGCGCGATGGGACCCAACGAAGCGGCCCGCGTCACCCAGATCGCACGTTCACGTCGTGTGATTAAGTCTATTGCATCTTTTCTATCCGCGGATTGGACTGAAAGAGTCTGAAATAGGACGGAGAGGAATCGGAAAAACAATAAGTACGAGAAAGAAAAAAAGAAATTAATGAGAAAGGGGTGCAACGCGAAGACTTCCCAGGGGTCACCCATCCTAGTATTGCTCTCGCCCAAGAACGCTTAACTTCGGAGTTCTGATGGGTTCAGGTGCATTAGTGCTGTTATGATCGCACCGAATAGTGATTGAATTCTTTATTGTTTTGTTTCTCGAATTGCAAATCGGAGGAACAGGAGCTGCAATTTCAAACGGACATAACTTTCGATCTGCTGAGAGTTACGGGAGTTTCAGCCTGCTCACGCGATGCTCTTCTCGATACCTACAGAGCGTATCTCGGTCTAAGAGACGGAGAAGCTCAAATTCAATCCCGAAGATGGTCTTTGGGGGCAATTTTCCCGTAGGGCGCGCTGGGACCCACCGAAGTGGCCCGCGTCACCCAGATCGCACGTTCACGTCGTGTGATTCAGTCTATTGCATCTTTTCTATCCGCGGATTGGACTGAAAGAGTCGGAAATAGGACGGAGAGGAATCGGAAGAACAAGATGTACGAGTAAGAAAAAAAAAACTAATAAAAAAATGGGTGCAACATGAGGACTTCCCAGGGGGTCACCCATCCTAGTACTGTTCTTGCCCAAGCACGCATAACTTCGGAGTTCTGATGGGATCCGGTCCATTAGTGCTGGTATGATAGCAACCAACAGTGAAGGAATTCTTTATTTTTTTGTCTCTCGAATTGCGGATCGGAGGAACAGGAGCTGCAGTTTCAAACGGACATAACTTTCGATCGGCTGAGAGTTACTGGAGCTTCAGCCTGCTCACGCAAAGCTCCACTTGATACCTATACTGCGTATCTTGGTTAAAGAGACGAAGACGCTCAAATTCCAAAATGGAGATGCTCTTTCGAGGCATTATTCCCATATGTTGCGCTGGGACCCACCGAAGCGGCACGCATCACCCAGATCGCATGTTCACGTCGTGTGATTAAGTCTATTGCATCTTTTCTATCCGCGGATTGCACTGAAAGAGTCGGAAATAGGACGGCGAGGAATCGGAAAAACAAGAAGTACGAGTAAGAAAAAAAGAAATTAATGAAAAATGGGTGCAACACGAGGACTTCCCAGGGAGTCACCCATCCTAGTACTGCTCTTGCCCAAGCACGCATAACTTCGGAGTTCTAATGAGATCCGGTGCATTAGTGCTGGTATGATCGCACCCAACAATAAATGAATTCTTTATTTTTTTGTCTCTCGAATTGCGGATCGGAGGAATAGGAGCTGCAGTTTCAAACGGACATAACTTTCGATCAGCTAAGAGTTACTGGAGCTTCAGCTTGCTCATGCGAAGCTCCACTCGATACCTATAGTGCTATCTCGGTTAAAGATACGGAGACGTTCAAATTCCAAAATGGAGATGGTCTTTCGGGGCATTTTTCCCGTATGTCGCGCTGGGACCCACCGAAGCGGCCCGCGTCACCCAGATCGCACGTTCACATCGTATGATTCAGTCTATTGCATTTTTTCTATCCGCGGATTGGACTGAAAGATTCGGAAATAGGACGGCGAGGAATCGAAAGAACAAGAAGTACGAGTAAGAAAAAAATAAATTAATGAAAAAAGGGGTGCAACACGAGGACTTCCCAGGGGGTCACCCATCCTATTACTTCTCTCACCCGAGCACCCTAAACTTCGGATTTCTGATGGGATCTGGTGCATTAGTGCTGGTATGATCGCACCCAAAAGTGTATGAATTCTTTATTATTTTGTCTCTCGAATTGCGGATCAGAGGAACAGGAGCTGCAGTTTCAAACGGACATAACTTTCGATCTATTGAGAGTTACGGGAGCTTCAGCCTGCTCACGCGAAGCTCTTCTCGATACCTACAACGCGTATCTCGGTCTAAGAGATGGAGAAGCATAAATTCAAACCCGGAGATTGTCTTTGGGGGCATTTTTCCCATAGGGCGCGCTGGGACCCACCGAAGTGGCCCGCGTCACCCAGATCGCACGTTCATGTCATGTGATTCATTCATTGCATCTTTTCTATCCGCGGATTGGACTGAAAGAGTCGGAAATAGGACAGAGAGGAATCGGAAGAACAAGATGTACGAGTAAGAAAAAAAGAAACTAATAAAAAAAAGGGTGCAACACGAGGACTTCCCGGGGGGTCACCCATCCTAGTACTGCTCTTGCCCAAGCACGCATAACTTCGGAGTTCTGATGGGTTCCGGTGCATTAATACTGGTATGATCGCACACAACAGTGAATGAATTCTTTATTTTTTTGTCTCTCGAATTGTGGATCGAAGGAACAGAAGCTGAAGTTTCAAACGGTCATAACTTTCGATCGGCTGAGAGTTATTAGAGCTTCAGCCTGCTCGCGCAAAGCTCCACTCGATACCTATAGTGCGTATCTCGGTTAAAGAGACAGAGACACTCAAATTCCAAAACGGAGATTTTTTTTTGGGGAATTTTTCCCGTATGTTGCGCTGGGACCCACCGAAGCGGCCCGCGTCACCCAGATCGCACGTTCACATCGTATCATTCAGTATATTGCCTCTTTTCTATCCGCGGATTGGACTGAAAGAGTCGGAAATAAGACGGCGAGGAATCGAAAGAACAAGAAGTACGAGCAAGAAAAAAAGAAATTAATGACAAAAGTGGTGCAACACGAGGACTTTCCTGGGGGTCACCCATCCTAGTACTGCTCTAGCACAAGCACGCTTAACTACGGAGTTCTGATGGGATCTAGTGCATTAGTGTTGGTATGATCGCACCCAACAGTAAATGAATTCTTTATTGCTTTGTCTCTCGAATTGCGGATCGGAGGAACAAGAGCTGCAGTTCAAACGGACATAACTTTCGATCGGCTAAGAGTTACGGGAGCTTCAGCCTGCTCACGCGAAGCTCTTCTCGATACCTACAACAAGTATCTCGGTCTAAGAGACGGAGACGATCAAATTACAACCCGGAAATGGTCTGTCGGGACGTTTTTCCCATAGGGCGCATTGGGACCCACCGAAGCGGCCCGCGTCACCCAGATCGCACGTTCACGTCGTGTGATTAAGTCTAATTGCATATTTTCTATCCACGGATTGGACTGAAAGAGTCGAAAATAAGACGGCGAGGAATCGAAAAAACAAGAAGAACGAGTAAGAAAAAAAAATTAATGAAAAAGGGGGCCAACACGAGGACTTCCCAAGGGGTCACCCATCTTAGTATAGCTCTCGCCCAAGCACGCTTAACTTCGAAGTTCTGATGGGATCCGGTGCATTAGTGATGGTATGATCGTACCCAAAAATGAATGAATTCTTTATTGTTTTGTCTCTCGAATTGCGGATCGGAGGAACAGGAGCTGCAGTTTCAAACAGACATAACTTTCGATCTGCTGAGAGTTACGGGAGCTTCAGCCTGCTCACGTGAAGCTCTTCTCGATACCCATAGCGCGTATCTCGGTCTAAGAGACGGAGAAGCTCAAATTCAAACCCGGAGATGGTCTTTGGGGGCATTTTCCCGTAGGGCGTGCTGGGACCCACCGAATTGGCCCGCGTCACCCAAATTGCACGTTCAGATCGTGTGATTTAGTTTATTGCATCTTTTCTATCTGCGGATTGGACTGAAAGAGTCGAAAATAGGACGGAGAGGAATCGGAAGAACAAGATGTACAAGTAAGAAAAAAAGAAACTAATAAAAAAAAGGGGTGCAACACGAAGACTTCCAGGGGGGTCACCCATCCTAATACTGCTCTTGCCCAAGCACGCATAACTTTGGAGTCTTGATGAGATCCGGTGCATTAGTGCTGGTATGATAGCACCCAACAGTGAATGAATTCTTTATTTTTTTGTCTCTCTAATTGCAGATCGGAG
The DNA here is from genome assembly GCF_033568475.1 of Henckelia pumila. Classification (NCBI taxonomy): domain Eukaryota; kingdom Viridiplantae; phylum Streptophyta; class Magnoliopsida; order Lamiales; family Gesneriaceae; genus Henckelia; species Henckelia pumila. The sequence continues at coordinate 113,014,230 of NC_133123.1, read as the reverse complement.
GAACAGGAGCTGCAGTTTTAAACGGACATAACTTTCGATCGGCTGAGAGTTACTGGAGCTTCAGCCTACTCACGCGAAGCTCCACTTGATACCTATACTGCGTATCTTGGTTAAAGAGATGAAGACGCTTGAATTCCAAAATAGAGATGCTCTTTCGGGGCATTTTTCCCATATGTCACGCTGGGACCCACCGAAGCGGCCCGCGTCACCCAGATCGCACGTTCACATCGTATGATTCAGTCTATTGCATCTTTTCTATCCGCGGATTGTACTGAAAGAGTCGGAAATAGGAAGGCGAGGAATCGAAACAACAAGAAGTACGAGTAATAAAAAAAAGAAATTAATGAAAAAAGGGTTGCAACACGAGGACTTCCAAGGGGTCACCAATCCTAGTACTGCTCTCGCCCAAGCACGCTTTACTTCGGAGTTCTGATGGGATCCGGTGCATTAGTGCTGGTATGATCGCACCCAACAGTGAATGAATTCTTTATTGTTTTGTCTTTCGAATTGCGGGTCGGAGGAACAGGAGCTGCAGTTTCAAACAGACATAACTTTCGATCGGCTAAGAGTTACGGGAGCTTCAGCCTGCTCACACGAAGCTCCTCTCGATACCTACAGCAAGTAACTCGGTCTAAGAGAGGGAGACGCTCAAATTATAACACGGAGATGGTCTTTCGGGGTGTTTTTCCCGTAAGGCGCACTGGGACCTACCAAAGCGGCCTGCATTACCTTGATCGCACATTCACGTCGTGTGATTAAGTCTATTGCATCTTTTCTATCCGCGGATTGCACTAAAAGAGTCGGAAATAAGACGGCGAGGAATCGGGAAAACAATAAGTACGAGTAAGAAAAAAAGAAATTAATGAAAAAGGGGTGCAACACGAGGACTTCCCAGGGGGTCACCCATCCTAGTACTGCTCTTGTCCAAGCACACATAACTTCGGAGTTCTAATGGGATCAGGTGAATTAGTGCTGGTATGATCGCACCCAACAATGAGTGAATTCTTTATTTTTTTGTCTCTCGAATTGCTGATCGGAGGAACAGGAGCTGCAGTTTCAAACGGACATAACTTTCGATCACCTAAGAGTTACTGGAGCTTCAGCCTGCTCATGCGAAGCTCCACTCGATACCTATAGTGCTATCTCGGTTAAAGAGACGGAGACACTCAAATTCCAAAATGAAGATGGTCTTTCGGGGCATTTTTCCCGTATGTCACGCTGGGACCCACCGAAGAGGACCGCGTCACCCAGATCGCACGTTCACATCGTATGATTCAGTCTATTGCATTTTTTCTATCCGCGGATTGGACTGAATGATTCGGAAATAGGATGGCGAGGAATCGAAAGAACAAGAAGTACGAGTAAGAAAAAAATAAATTAATGAAAAAAGGTGTGCAACACGAGGACTTCCCAGGGGGTCACCCATCCTAGTACTTCTCTCACCCGAGCACCCTTAACTTCGGATTTCTGATGGGATCCGGTGCATTAGTGCTGGTATGATCACACCCAAAAGTGTATGAATTCTTTATTATTTTGTCTCTCGAATTGCGGATCGGAGGAACAGGAGCTGCAGTTTCAAACGGACATAACTTTCGATCTACTGAGAGTTACGGGAGCTTAGCCTGCTCACGCGAAGCTCTTCTCGATACCTACAACGCGTATCTCGGTCTAAGAGATGGAGAAGCTTAAATTCAAACCCGAAGATTGTGTTTGGGGGCATTTTTCCCATAGGGCGCGCTGGGACCCACCGAAATGGCCCGCGTCACCCAGATCGCACGTTCACGTCATGTGATTCAGTCTATTGCATCTATTCTATCCGCAGATTGGACTGAAAGAGTTGGAAATAGGACGGAGAGGAATCGAAAGAACAAGATGTACGAGTAAGAGAAAAAGAAACTAATAAAAAAAAGGGGTGCAACACGAGGACTTCCCGGGGGGTCACCCATCCTAGTACTGCTCTTGCCCAAGCACGCATAACTTCGGAGTTCTGATGGGATTCGGTGCATTAGTGCTGGTATGATCGCACACAACAGTGAATGAATTCTTTATTTTTTTGTCTCTTGAATTGCGGATCGGAGGAACAGAAGCTGCAGTTTCAAACGGACATAACTTTTGATCTGCTGAGAGTTATTGGAGCTTCAGCCTGCTCACGCAAAGCTCCACTCGATACCTATAGTGCGTATCTCGGTTAAAGAGACAGAGATGCTCAAATTCCAAAACAGAGATGTTCTTTCGGGGAATTTTTCCCGTATGTCCCGCTGAGACCCACCGAAGCGGCCCGCGTCACCCAGATCGCACGTTCACATCGTATGATTCAGTCTATTGCCTCTTTTCTATCCGCGGATTGGACTGAAAGGGTCGGAAATAGGACGGCGAGGAATCGAAAGAACAAGAAGTACGAGCAAGAAAAAAAGAAATTAATGAAAAAAGGGGTGCAACACGAGGACTTTCCTGGGGTCGCCCATCCTAGTACTGCTCTAGCCCAAACACGCTTAACTTCGGAGTTCTGATGGGATCTAGTGCATTAGTGCTGGTATGATCGCACCCAACAGTAAATGAATTCTTTATTGCTTTGTCTCTCGAATTGCGGATCTGAGGAACAAGAGATGCAGTTCAAACGGACATAACTTTCGATCGGCTAAGAGTTACGGGAGCTTCAGCCTGCTCACGCGAAGCTCCTCTCGATACCTACAGCAAGTATCTCGGTCTAAGAGACGGAGACGATCAAATTACAACCCGGAGATGGTCTTTCGGGGCATTTTTCTCATAGGGCGCATTGGGACCCACCGAAGCGGCCCGCGTCACCCAGATCGCACATTCACGTCGTGTGATTAAGTCTAATTGCATCTTTTCTATCCGCGGATTGGACTGATAGAGTCGGAAATAGGACGACGAGGAATCGGAAAAACAAGAAGTACGAGTAAGAAAAAAAAAATTAATGAAAAATGGGTCCAACACGAGGACTTCCCAGGGGGTCACCCATCCTAGTACAGCTCTCGCCGAAGCATGCTTAACTTTAAAGTTCTGATGGGATCCGGTGCATTAGTGATGGTATGATCATACCCAACAATAAATGAATTCTTTATTGTTTTGTCTCTCGAATTGCGGATCGGAGGAACAGGAGCTGCAGTTTCAAATGGACATAACTTTCGATCTGCTGAGAGTTACGAAAGCTTCAGCCTGCTCACGTGAAGCTCTTCTGGATACCCACAGCGCGTATCTCGGTCTAAGAGACAGAGAAGCTCAAATTCAAACCCAGAGATGGTCTTTGGGGGCATTTTCCCGTAGGGCACGCTGGGACCCACCGAAGTGGCCCGCGTCACCCAGATCGCACGTTCACGTCGTGTGATTCAGTTTATTGCATCTTTTCTATCCGCGGATTGGACTGAAAGAGTCGAAAATAGGACGGAGAGGAATCGGAAGAACAAGATGTACGAGTAAGAAAAAAAGAAACTAATAAAAAAAGGGGTGCAACACGAGAACATCCCAGGGGGTCACCCATCCTAGTACTGCTCTTACCCAAGCACGCATAACTTCAGAGTTCTGATTGGATCCGGTGCATTAGTGCTGCTATGATCGCATCCAACAGTGAATGAATTCTTTATTTTTTTATCTCTCGAATTGCGGATCGCTAGAACAGGAGCTGCAGTTTCAAACGGACATAACTTTCGATCAACTGAGAGTTACTGGACCTTCAGCCTGCTCACGCGAAGCTCCACTCAATAACTATAGTGCGTATCTCGGTTAAAGAGATGGAGACGCTCAAATTCCAAAACGAAGATGGTCTTTCGGGGCATTTTTCCCGTATGTCGCGTTGGGACACACCGAAGCGGCCCGCGTCACCAAGATCGCACGTTCACATCGTATGATTCAGTCTATTGCATCTTTTCTATCCGTGGATTGGACTGAAAGTGTCGGAAATAGGACGGCGAGAAATCGAAAGAACAAGAAGTACGAGTAAGAAAAAAAGAAATTAATGAAAAAAGGGGTGCAACACGAGGACTTCCCAGGGGGTCACCCATCCTAGTACTGCTCTCGCCTAGGAGTGCTTAACTTCGAAGTTTTTATGGAATCCGGTGTATTAGTGCTGGTATGATCGCACCTAATAGTGAATGAATTTTTTATTGTTTTGTCTCTCGAATTGCGGATCGGTGGAACAGGAGCTGCAGTTTCAAACGGACATAACTTTTGATCGGCTAAGAGTTACGGGAGCTTCAGCCTGCTTACACGAAGCTCCTCTCGATACCTACAGCAAGTATCTCGGTCTAAGAGACGGAGAAGCTCAAATTATAACCCGAAGATGGTCTTTCGGGGTATTTTTCCCGTAGGGCGCGCTGGGACTCACCGAAGCGGCCCGCGTCCCTTAGATCGCACGTTCACGTCGTGTGATTAAGTCTATTACATTTTTCTATCCGCGAATTGGACTTAAAGAGTCGGATATAGGACGACGAGGAATCGGAAAAATAAGAAGTACAAGTAAGAAAAAAAGAAATTAAAGAAAAAGGGGTGCAAAACGAAGACTTCCCTGGAGATCACCCATCCTAGTGCTGCTCTCGCCCAAGCACGCTTAACTTTGGAGTTCTTATGGGATCTGGTGCATTAATGCTGGTATGATAACACCCAACAGTGAATGAATTCTTTATTGTTTTGTCTCTCGAATTGCGGATCGGAGGAACAGGAGCTGCAGTTTTAAACGGACATAACTTTCGTTCTGCTAAGAGTTATGGGAGCTTCAGCTTGCTCACGCGAAACTTTTCTCGATACCTACAGCGCGTATCTCGGTCTAAGAGACGGAGAAGATCAAATTCAAACCCAGAGATTGCCTTTGGGGGCATTTTTCCCGTAGGGCATGCTGGGACCCACCAAAGTGGCCCGCATCACCCAGATCGCACGTTCACGTCCTGTGATTCAGTCTATTACATCTTTTCTATCTGCGGATTGGACTGAAAGAGTCGGAAATAGGATGGAGAGGAATCGGAAGAACAAGATGTACGAGTAAGAAAAAAAGAAACTAATAAAAAAAGGGGTTCAACACGAGGACTTCCCAGGGGGTCACCCATCCTAGTACTGATCTTGCCCAAACACGCATAACTTAGGAATTCTGATGGGATTCGGTGCATTAGTGCTGGTATGATCGCACCCAACAGTGAATGAATTCTTTATTTTTTTGTCTCTCGAATTGCGGATCGGAGGAACAGGAGCTGCAGTTTCAAACGGACATAAGTTTCGATCGGCTGAGAGTTACTGGAGCTTTAGCCTGCTCACGCGAAGCTCCACTCGATACCTATAGTGCGTATCTCGGTTAAAGAGACGGAGATGCTCAAATTCCAAAACGGGGATGGTCTTTCGGGGCATTTTTCCCGTATGCGCGCTAAGACCCACCGAAGAAGCCCGCGTCACCCAGATCGCACGTTCACATCGTATGATTCAGTCTATTGCATCTTTTATATCCGCGGATTGGACTAAAGAGTCGGAAATAGGACGGCGAGGAATCAAAAGAACTAGAAGTACGAGTAAGAAAAAAAGAAAATTAATGAAAAAAGGGGTGCAACACGAGGTCTTCCCAGGGGGTCACCCATCCTAGTACTGCTCTCGCCCAAGCACGCTTAACTTCGTAGTTCTAATGGGATCCGATGCATTAGTGCTGGTATGATCGCACTAAATAGTGAATGAATTCTTTATTATTTTTCTCTCGAATTGCGGATCGGAGGAACAAGAGCTGCAGTTTCAAATGGACATAACTTTCGATCGCTAAGAGTTACGCGAGCTTCAGCCTGCTCACGTGATGCTCCCCTCGATACCTACAGCAAGTATCTCGGTCTTAGAAACAGAGACGCTCAAATTGCAACCCGAAGATGGTCTTTCGGGGCGTTTTTCCCGTAGGGCGCACTAGGACCCACCGAAGCGGTCCGCGTCACCCAGATCGCACGTCCACGTCGTGTGATTAAGTCTATTGCATATTTTCTATCCGCGGATTGGAATGAAAGAGTCGGAAATAGGATGGCAAGGAATCGGAAAAACAAGAAGTACGAGTAAGAAAAAAAAAATTAATGAAAAAGGGGTGCAACACGAGGACTTCCCAGGGGGTCACCCATCCTACTACAACTCTCGCCCAAGCGCGTTTAACTTCGGAGTTTTGATGGGATCCGGTGCATTAGTGCTGGTATGATCGCACCCAATAGTGAATGAATTCTTTATTGTTTTGCCTCTCGATTTGCGGATCGGAGGAACAGGAGCTGCAGTTTCAAACGGACATAACTTTCGATCTGCTGAGAGTTACAGGAGCTTCATCCTGCTCACGCGAAGCTCTTCTCGATACCTACAGCGCGTATCTCGGTCTAAAGACGGAGAAGCTCAAATTCAAACCTGAAGATGGTCTTTGGGGGAATTTTTCCCGTAGGGCGCGCTGGGATCCACCTAAGTGGCCCGCGTCACCCAGATCGCACGTTCACGTCGTGTGATTTAGTCTATTGCATCTTTTCTATCCGCGAATTGGACTTGAAATATTCGGAAATAGGACGGAGAGGAATCGAAAGATCAAGATGTACGAGTAAAAAAAAAGAAACTAATAAAAAAAGGGGTGCAACACGAGGACTTCCCAGGGGGTCAACCATCCTAGTAATGCTCTTGCCCAGGCACGCATAACTTCGAAGTTCTGATGGGATCCGGTGCACTAGTGCTGATATGATCGCACCCAACAGTGAATAAATTCTTTATTTTTTTGTCTCTCGAATTGCGGATCAGAACTTTCGATCGGTTGAGAGTTACTGGAGCTTCAGCCTGGTCACGCGAAGCTCCACTCGATACCTATAGTTCGTATATCAGTTAAAGAGACGGAGACGCTCAAATTCCAAAATGGAGATGGTCTTCCGGGGCATTTTTCCCATCTGTCGCGCTGGGACCCACCAAAGCGGCGCGCATCACCCAGATCGCACGTTCACATTGTATGATTCAGTCTATTGCATCTTTTTTATCCGCGGATTGGACTGAAAGAGTCGGAAATAGAGCGGCGAGGAATCGAAAGATCAAGAAGTACGAGTAAGAAAAAATTAAATTAATGAAAAAAGAACAACACAAGGACTTCCCAAGGGGTCACCCATCCTAGTACAGCTCTCGCCCAAGCGCGCTTAGCTTTAGAGTTCTAATGGGATCTAGTGCATTAGTGAAATATGATCGCACCAATCAATGAATGAATTCTTTATTGTTTTGTCTCTCGAATTGCGGATCGGAGGAACAGGAGCTGTAGTTTCAAACGGACATAACTTTCGATCGGCTAAGAGTTACGGGAGCTTCAGCCTGCTCACGCGAAGCTCCTCTCGATACCTACAGCAAGTATCTCGGTCTTAGAGACGGAGATGCTCAAATTATAATCCGGAGATGGTCTTTCGGGGCGTTTTTCCCATAAGGCGCACTGGGACCCAACAAAGCGGCTCGCGTCACCTAGATCGCACGTTCACGTCGTGTGATTAAGTCTATTGCATTTTTCTATCCGCGGATTGGACTGAAAAAGTCGGAAATAGGACGGCGAGGAATCGTAAAAACAAGAAGTACGAGTAAAAAAAAAAAGAAATTAATGAAAAAGGGATGCAACACAAGGACTTCACAGGAGGTCACCCATCCAAGTATTGCCCTCGCCCAAGCACGCTTAACTTCGGAGTTCTGATGGGATCCGGTGCATTAGTGCTGGTATGATCGCAGCCAACAGTGAATGAATTTTTTATTTTTTTGTCTCTCGAATTGCGGATCAGAGGAACAGGAGCTGCAGTTTCAAACGGACATAACTTTCGATCTGCTAAGAGTTACGGGAGCTTCAGCTTGCTCACGCGAAGCTCTTCTCGATACCTTCAGCGTGTATCTCGGTCTAAGAGACGGAGAAGCTCAAATTCAAACCCGGAGATTGTATTTGGGGGCATTTTTCCCGTAGGGAGTGCTGGGACCCACCGAAATGGCTCACGTCACCTAGATCGCATGTTCACGTCCTGTTATTCGGTCTATTGCATCTTTACTATCCGCGAATTGGACTGAAAGAGTCGGAAATAGGACGGAGAGGAATCGGAAGAACAAGATGTACGAGTAAGAAAAAAAGAAACTAATAAAAAAAGGGGTGCAACACGAGGACATCCCAGGGGGTCACCCATCCTAGTACTGCTCTTGCCCAAGCACGCATAACTTTGGAGTTTTGTTGGTCCGGTGCATTAGTGCTGGTATGATCGCACCCAACAGTGAATGAATTCTTTATTTTTTTGTCTCTCGAATTGCGGATCGGAGGAACAGGAGCTGCAGTTTCAAATGGACATAACTTTCGATCGGCTGAGAGTTACTGGAGCTTCAGCCTGCTCACGCGAAACTCCACTCGATACCTATAGTACGTATCTCGGTTAAAGAGACAGAGACGCTCAAATTCCAAAATAGAGAAGGTCTTTCGGGGCATTTTTCCCGTATGTCGCGCTGAAACCCACCGAAGCAGCCCTCGTCACCCAGGTCGCACGTTCACATCATATGATTCAGTCTATTGCATCTTTTCAATCCGTGGATTGGACTGAAAGAGTCGTAAATAGGAATGCGAGGAATCGAAAGAACAAGAAGTACGAGTAAGAAAAAAAGAAATTAATAAAAAAGAGATGCAACACGAGGACTTCCCAGGGGGTCACCAATCCTAGTACTGCTCTCGCCCAAGCACGCTTAACTTCGGAGTTCTGATTGGATTCGGTGCATTAGTGCTGGTATGATCGCACCTAACAGTGAATGAATTTTTTTTTCTCGAATTGCGGATCAGAGGAATAGGAGCTGCAGTTTCAAACGTTCATAACTTTCGATCGGCTAAGAGTTACGGGAGCTTCAGCCTACTCACGCGAAGCTCCTCTCGATACCTACAGCAAGTATCTCGGTCAAAGAGACGGAGACGCTCAAATTACATCCCGAAGATGGTCTTTTGAGGCGTTTTTCCCGTAGAGCGCGCTGGGACCCACCTAAGCGGCAGCGTCACCCAGATCGCACGTTCACGTCATGTAAGAGTCGGAAATAGGACTGCGAGGAATCGAAAAAACAAGAAGTACGAGTAAGAAAAAAAGAAATTAATGAAAAAAGGGTAACACAAGGACTTCCCAAGGGGTCACCCATCCTAGTACTGCTCTCCCCCAAGCACGCTTAACTTTGGAGTTCTAATGGAATCCGGTGCAGTAGTGCTGGTATGATAGCACCCAACAGTGAATGAATTCTTTATTGTTTTGTCGCTCGAATTGCGGATCGGAGGAACAGGAGCTGCAGTTTCAAACGGACATAACTTTCGATCTGTTGAGAGTTACGGGAGCTTCAGCCTACTCACGCGAAGCTCTTCACGATACCTACAACGCGTATCTCGATCTAAGAGACGGAGAAGCTCAAATTCAAACCCGGAGATGGTCTTTGGGGGCATTTTTCCCGTAGGGCGTGCTGGGATCCACCGAAGTGGCATGCGTCACCCAGATCTCACGTTCACATCGTTTTATTCAGTCTATTGCATCTTTTCTATTCGCGGATTGGACTGAAAGAGTCGGAAATAGGAAGGAGAGGAATCGGAAGAACAAGATGTACGAGTAAGAAAAAAAGAAACTAATAAAAAAAGGGGTGCAACACGAGGACTTCCCAGGGGTCACCCATCCTCGTACTGCTCTCGCCCAAGCACGCTTAGCTCTGGAGTTCTGATGGAATCCGTTGAATTAGTGCTGGTATGATCGCATCCAACAATGAATGAATTCTTTATTGTTTTGTTTCTCGAATTGCGGATTGGAGGAACAGGAGCTGTAGTTTCAAACGGACATAAATTTCGATCGGCTGAGAGTTAAGAAAGCTTCAGCATGCTCATGGGAAGCTCCTCTCGATACCTAGAGCGCGCATCTTGGTCCAAGAGATGGAGACGCTCAAATTCCAACTCGAAGATGTTCTTTTGGGGTGTTTTTCCCGTAGGGCACGTTGGGACCCACTGAAACGGCCCGCATCACCCAGATCGCACGTTCATGTCATGTGTTTCAGTCTATTGCATTTTTTCTATCCGCGGATTGGACTCAAAGAGTCGGAAATAGGACGACGAGGAATCGAAAGAACAAGAAGTACGAGTAAGAAAAAAAGAAATTAATGAAAAAGGGGTGTAACACGAGGACTTCCAAGGGGTCACCAATCCTAGTACTGCTCTTGCCCAAGCACGCATAACTTCGGAGTTCTGATGGGATCTGGTGCATTAGTGCTGGTATGATCGCACCCAACAGTGAATGAATTCTTTATTTTTTTGTCTCTCGAATTGCGTATCGAAGGAACAGGAGCTGCAGTTTCAAATGGACATAACTTTCAATCGGCTAAGAGTTACGGGAGCTTCAGCCTGCTCACGCGAAGCTCCTCTCGATACCTACAACAAGTATCTCGGTGTAAGAGATGGAAACGCTCAAATTACAACCCGGAGATGGTTTTTCGGGGCGTTTTTCCCCTAGGGCACACTGGGACCCACCGAAGCGGCCCGCGTCACCCAGATCGCACGTTCACATCGTGTGATTAAGTCTATTGCATCTTTTCTATCCGCGGATTGGACTGAAGGAGTCGGAAATATGACGGCGAGGAAACGGAAAAACAAGAAGTACGAGTAAGAAAAAAAAAATTAATGAAAAAAGGGTGCAACACGAGGACTTCCTAGGGGGTCACCCATCCTAGTACTGCTCTCGCCCAAGCGCGCTTAACTTCGGAGTTCTTATGGAATCCGGTGCATTAGTGCTGGTATGATCGCACCCAACAGTCAATGAATCCTTTATTGTTTTGTCTCTCGAATTGCGGATCGGAGGAACAGGAGTTGCAGTTTCAAACGGACATAACTTTCGATCTGCTGAGAGTTACGGGAGCTTCAGCCTGCTCACGCGAAGCTCTTCTCGATACCTACAGCGCGTATCTCGGTCTAAGAGACGGAGAAGCTCAAATTCAAACCCGGAGATGGTCTTTGGGGGCATTATTCCCGTAGGGCGCGCTGGGACCCACCGAAGTGGCCCGCATCACCCAGATCGCACGTTAAAGTCGTGTGATTCAGTCTATTGCATATTTTCTATCCTCGGATTGGACTGAAAGAGTCGGAAATAGGACGGAGAGGAATCGGAAGAACAAGATGTACGAGTAAGAAAAAAAGAAACTAATAAAAAAAGGGTTGCAACACGAGGACTTCTCAGGGGGTCACCCATCCTAGTACTACTCTTGCCCAAGCACGCATAACTTCGGAGTTCTTATGGGATCCGGTGCATTAGTGATGGTATGATCGCACCCAACAGTGAATGAATTCTTTCTTTTTTAGTATCTCGAATTGCGGATCAGAGGAACAGGAGCTGCGGTTTCAAACGGACATAACTTTCGATTGGCTGAGAGTTACTGGAGCTTTAGCCTGCTCACGCAAAGCTCCACTCGATACCTATAGTGAATATCTCGGTTAAAGAGACGGAGACGCTCAAATTCCAAAACAGAGATGGTCTTTCGGGGCATTTTTCCAGTATGTCGTGCTGGGACCCACCGAAGCGGCCCGCATCACCAAGATCGCACGTTCACATCGTATGATTCAGTCTATTGCATCTTTTCTATACGCGGATTGGACTGAAAGAGTCGGAAATAGAACGGCGAGGAATCGAAAGAACAAGAAGTACGAGTAAGAAAAAAAGAAATTAATGAAAAAAGGGGTGCAACACGAGAACTTCCAAGGGGTAACCCATCCTAGAACTGCTCTCGCCCAAGCACTCTTAACTTCGAAGTTTTGATGGGATCCGGTGAATTAGTGCTAGTATGATCGCACCCAACAGTGAATAAATTCTTTATTGTTTTATCTCTCGAATTGCGGATCGGAGGAACAGGAGCTGAAGTTTCAAACGGACATAACTTTTGATCGGCTAAGAGTTACGGGAGCTTCAGCCTGCTCACGCGAAGCTCCTCTCGATACCTACAGCAAGTATCTCGGTCTAAGAGACAGAGATGCTCAAATTACAACCCGGAGATGGTTTTTGGGGCGTTTTTCCCATAGGGCGTGCTTAAACCCACCGAAGCGGCCCGCGTCACCCAGATTGCATGTTCACGTCATGTGATTAAGTCTTTTGCATCTTTTATATCCGCGGATTGCATTGAAAGAGTTGGAAATAGGACGGCGAGGAATCGGAAAAACAAGAAATACGAGTAAGAAAAAAAGAAATTAATGAAAAAGGGGTGCAACACGAGGACTCCTAGTACTGGTCTCGCCCAACCACGCTTAACTTTGGAGTTCTGATGGGATCGGTGCATTAGTGCCGGTATGATCGCACCTAACAGTGAATGAATTTTATTGTTTTGTCTCTCAAATTGCGGATCGGAGGAACAGGAGCTGCAGTTTCAAACGGACATAACTTTCGATCTGCTGATAGTTAAGGGAGCTTCAGCCTTCTCACGCAAATCTCCTCTCGATACCTACAGCGCGCATCTCGTTAAAGAGACGGAGACTCTCAAATTCCAACTTGAAGATGGTCTTTCGGTGCATTTTTCCCGTAAGGCATGCTGAGACCCACCGAAGCGGCCCGCATCACCCTGATCGCACGTTCACGTCCTGAGATTCAGTCTATTGCATCTTTTCTATCCGTGGATTAGACTGAAAGAGACGGAAATAGGACAACGAGGAATCGAAAGAAAAAGAAGGAAAAGTAAAAAAAAAAAGAATTTAATGAAAAAGGGCTGCAACACGAGGACTTCCAAAAGGGTCACCCATCCTAGTATTGCTCTCGCCCAAGCACGTTTAACTTTGGAATTCTGATGGGATCCGGTGCATTAGTGCTGGTATGATCGCACCCAATGAATGAATTCTTTATTGTATTGTCTCTCGAATTGCGGATCGTAGAAACAAGTGCTGCACTTTCAAACGGACATAACTTTCGATCGGCTGAGAGTTACGGGAGTTTCAGCCTGCTCACGAGAAGCTCCTCTCGATACCTACAGCGCTTAAACCCACCGAAGCGACCGGCATCATCCAGATTGCACGTTCACATTGTATGATTCAGTGTATTGCATCTTTTATATCCACGGATTGGACCGAAAGAGTCGGAAATAGGACGATAAGGAATCGGAAGAACAAGAAGTACGAGTAAGAAAAAAAAAATTAATGAAGAAGGGGTGCAACACAAGGACTTCCCAAGGGGTCGCCCATCCTAGTACTGCTCTCGCCCAAGCATGCTTAACTTAGGAGTTCTGATGGGATCCGGTTTATTAGTGCTGGTATGATCGCACCCAACAGTGAATGAATTCTTTATTTTTTTGTCTCTCGAATTGCGGATCGGAGGAACAAGAGCTGCAGTTTCAAACGGACATAACTTTCGATCGACTGAGAGTTACGGGAGCTTCAGCCTGCTCACGCGAAGCTCCTATCGATATCTACATCGCGTATCTCGGTCTAAGAGACAGAGACTCTCAAATTCCAACCCGAAGATGGTCTTTCGGGGCTTTTTTCCCGTAGGGCATGCTGGGACCCACCGAAGCAGCCCGCGTCACCCAGATCGCACGTTCACGTCGTGTGATTCAGTGTATTGCATCTTTTTTATCCGCGGATTGAACTGAAAGAGTCGAAAAAAGGACGACGAGGAATCGGAAGAACAAGAAGTATGAGTAAGAAAAAAAGAAATTAATGAAAAAGTGGTGAACACGAGGACTAACCAGGGGGTCACCCATCCTTGTACTGCTCTCGCCCAAGCACGCTTAACTGTGGAGTTTTGATGGGATCTGGTGCATTAGTGCTGGTATGATAGCACCCAAAAGTGAATGAATCCTTTATTGTTTTCTCTCTCGAATTGCGGATCGGAGGAACAGGTGCAGCACTTTCAAAAGAACATAATTTTCAATCGGCTGAGAGTTACGGGAGCTTCAACATGCTCACGCGAAGCTCGTCTCTATACCTACAGTGCACATCTCGGTCTAAGAGATGGAGACACTCAAATTCCAACCCGAAAATGGTCTTTCGGGGCGTTTTTCCCGTAGGACGGGCTGAGACCCACCAAAGCGGCCCGCGTCACCAAGATCGCACGTTCATGTCGTGTGTTTTAGTCTATTGCATCTTTTCTATCCGTGGATTGGACTCAAAGAGTCGGAAATAGGACGGCAAGGAATCGGAAGAACAAGAAGTACGAGTAAGAAAAAAAAGAAATTAATGAAAAAGTGGTGCAACACGAGGACTTCCCAGGGGGTCACCCATCCTAGTACTGCTCTCGCCCAAGAACGCTTAACAACGGAGTTCTAATGGGATTCGGTGCATTAGTGCTGGTATGATAGCACCCAAAATTGAATGAATTCTTTATTGTTTTGTCACTCGAATTGCCGATCGGAGGAACAGGTGCTACACTTTCAAAAGGACATAACTTTCGATCGGCTGAGAGTTACGGGAGCTTCAGCCTGCTCATGCGAAGCTCCTCTCTATAACTACAGCGCGCATCTCGGTCTATGACACGGAGACACTCAAATTCCAACCCGAAGATGGTCTTTCGGGGCGTTTTTCCCGTAGGACACGCTGGGACCCACCGAAGCGACCCGCGTCACCCAAATCGCACGTTCACGTCGTGTGATTCAGTGTATTGCATCTTTTCTATCCGCGAATTGGACTGAAAGAGTCGAAAATAGGACGGCGAGGAATCGGAAGAACAAGAAGTATGAGTAAGAAAATAAGAAATTAATGAAAAAGGGGTGCAACACGAGGACTTCCCAGGGGGTCACCCATCCTAGTACTGCTCTCGCCCAAGCATGCTTAGCTGCGGAGTTCTGATGGGATCCGGTGCATTAGTTCTGGTATGATAGCACCCAATAGTGAATGAATTCTTTATTGTTTTGTCTCTCGAATTGCGAATCGGAGAAACAGGCGCTGCACTTTCAAACGAACATAATTTTCAATCGACTGAGAGTTACAGGAGCTTTCAGCCTCCTCACGCGAGCTCCTCTCTATACCTACAGCGCGCATCTCTGTCTAAGAGACAGAGATGCTCAAATTCCAACCCGGAGATGGTCTTTTGGGGCATTTTCCCGTTCGACGCGCTGGGACCCACCAAAACGGCCCGCGTCACCCAGATCGCACGTTCACGTCGTGTGATTTAGTGTATTGCATCTTTTTTATCCGCGGATTGGACTGAAAGAGTCAGAAATAGGACGACGAGGAATCGGAAGAACAGGAAGTACGAGTAAGAAAAAAAGAAATTAATGAAAAAAGGGTGCAACACGAGGACTTCCCAGGGGGTCACCCATCCTAGTACTGCTCTCGCCCAAGCACACTTATCTACGGAGTTCTGATGGGATCCGGTGCATTAGTGC
Organism: Henckelia pumila; assembly: GCF_033568475.1. Lineage (NCBI taxonomy): Eukaryota > Viridiplantae > Streptophyta > Magnoliopsida > Lamiales > Gesneriaceae > Henckelia > Henckelia pumila. The sequence continues at coordinate 112,998,924 of NC_133123.1, read as the reverse complement.
TGGTATGATCACACCCAACAGTGAACGAATTCTTTATTGTTTTGTCTCTCGAATTGCGGATCGGAGGAACAGGAGCTGCAGTTTCAAACGGACATAACTTTCGATCGGCTAAGAGTTACGGGAGTTTCAGCCTGCTCACGCGAAACTCCTCTCGATACCTACAGCAAGTATCTTGGTCTAAGAGACGGAGACGCTCAAATTACAACCCGGAGATGGTATTTCGGGTTGTTTTTCCCATAGGGCATGCTAGGACCCACCGAAGCGGCCCGCGTCACCCAGATCGCACGTTCACGTTGTGTGATTAAGTCTATTGCATCTTTTCTATCCGCGGATTGGACTGAAAGATTCGGAAATAGGACGGCGAGAAATCGGAAAAACATGAAGTACGAGTAAGAAAAAAAGAAATTAATGAAAAAGGGGTGCAACACGAGGGCTTCCCAAGGGGTCACCCATCCCAGTACCGCTCTCGCCCAAGCACGCTTAACTGCAGAGTTCTGATGGGATCCGATGCATTAGTGCTGGAATGATAACACCCAACAGTGAAAGAATTCTTTATTGTTTTGTCTCTCGAATTGCGGAATGGAGGAACAGGCGCTGCACTTTCAAACAAACATAACTTTCGATCGGCTAAGAGTGACTACGGGAGCTTCAGCCTGCTCACGCGAAGCTCCTCTCTTTACCTACAGCGCGCATTTCGGTCTAAGAGACGAAGACGCTCAAATTCAAACCCGGAGATGGTTTTTCGGGGCGTTTTTCCCGTAGGGAATGCTGGGACCCACCAAAGCGGCCCGTGTCACCCAGATCGCCCGTTCACGTCATGTGATTCAGTGTATTGCATTTTTTTATTCGCGGATTGGACTAAAAGAGTCGGAAATAGGATGACGAGGAATCGGAAGAACAAGAAGTACGAGTAAGAAAAAAAGAAATTAATGAAAAAGGGGTGCAACACGAGGACTTCCCAGGGGGTCACCCATCCTAGTACTGCTCTCGCCCAAGCACGCTTAGCTGCGGAGTTCTGATGATATCCGGTGCATTAATGCTGATATGATCGCACCCAAAAATGAATGAATTCTTTATTTTTTTGTCTCTCGAATTGCGGATTGGAGGAACAGGAGCTGCAGTTTCAAACGGACATAACTTTCTATCGGCTAGGAGTTAAGGGAGTTTCAGCCTGGTCACGCGAAACTCCTCTTGATACCTACAGCAAGTATCTCGGTCTAAGAGACGGAGACGCTCAAATTACAACCCGAAGATGGTCTTTCGGGTTGTTTCTCCCGTAGGGTGCGCTGGGACCCACAGAAGCGGCCCGCGTCACCCAGATCGCACGTTCACGTCGTGTGATTTAGTCTATTTCATCTTTTCTATCCACGGATTGGACTGAAAGATTCGGAAATAGGACGGCGAGGAATCGGAAAAAAAAGAAGTACGAGTAAGAAAAAAAGAAATTAATGAAAAAGGGGTGCAACACGAGGACTTCCCAAGGGGTCACCCATCCCAGTAATGCTCTTGCCCAAGCACACTTAACTGCGAAGTTCTAACGGGATCCGATGCATTAGTGCTGGTATGATAGCACCCAAAAGTGAAAGAATTCTTTATTATTTTGTTTCTCGAATTGCGGAATGGAGGAACAGGCGCTGTACTTTCAAACGAAAATAACTTTCGATCGGCTAAGAGTTACTACGGGAGCTTCAGCCTGCTCACGCGAAGCTCATCTCTATACCTACAGCGCGCATTTCAGTCTAAGAGACGGAGACACTCAAATTCAAACCCGAAGATGGTTTTTCGGGGCGTTTTTCCCGTAGAGCGCTGGTACCCACCAAAGCAGCCCGCGTCACCCTGATTGCACGTTCACGTCGTGTGTTTCAGTCTATTGCATCTTTTCTATCCGTGGATTGGACTCAAAGAGTCGAAAATAGGACGGCGAGGAATCGAAAGAGCAAGAAGTACGAGTATGAAAAATAGAAATTAATAAAAAAGGAGTGCAACACAAGGACTTCCCAAGAGGTCAGCCATCCTAGTACTGCTCTCGCCCAAGCACGTTTAACCCCGGAGTTCTGATGGGATCTGGTGCATTAGTGGTGGTATGATCGCACCCAACATTGAATGAATTCTTTATTGTTTTGTCTCTTGAATTGCGGATCGGAGGAACATGATCTGCAGTTTCAAACGGACATAACTTTCGATCGGCTGAGAGTTACGGGAGCTTCAGCCTGTTCACGCGAAGCTCCTCTCGATACCTACAGCAATTATCTCGGTCTAAGAGACGGAGACAAATCAAATTCCAACCCGAAGATGGTCTTTCGGGGTGTTTTTTTAAGTAGGGTGCGCTGGGACCCACCGAGGCAGCCCGTATCACCCAGATCGCACGTTCACGTCATGTGATTCAGTGTATTGCATCGTTTCTATCCGCGGATTGGACTGAAAGAGTCGGAAATAGGACGGCGAGGAATCGGAAGAACAAGAAGTACGAATAAGGAAAAAAAAATTAATTAAAAAGGGGTGCAACAAGACTTCCCAGGGGGTCACCCATCCTAGTACAGCTCTCACCCAAGCACGCTTAACTGCGGAGTTTTGATGGGATCCGGTGCATTAGTGCTGTTATGATAGCACCGAACAATGAATGAATTCTTTATTATTTTGTCTCTCGAATTGCGGATCGGAGGAACATGAGTTGCAGTTTCAAACGGACATAACTTTCGATCTGCTGGGAGTTAAAGGAGCTTCAGCTTGCTAACACGAATCTCTTCTCGATACCTACAGTGCGTATCTCTGTCTAAGAGACGGAGAAGCTCAAATTCAAACCCGGAGATTGTCTTTGGGGGAATTTTTCCCGTAGGGCGCGCTGGGACCCGCCGAAGTGCCCGCGTCACCCAGATCGCACGTTCACGTCCTGTGATTAAGTCTATTGCATCTTTTCTATCCGCGGATTGGACTGAAAAAGTCAGAAATAAGACGGAGAGGAATCAGAAGAACAAGATGTACGAGTAAGAAAAAAAGAAACTAATAAAAAAAGAGGTGCAACACGAGAACTTCCCAGGGGGTGGGTCACCCATCCTAGTACTGCTCTTGCCCAAGCACGCATAACTTCGGAGTTCTGATGGGATCCAGTGCATTAGTGCTGGTATGATCTCACCCAACATAAATGAATTCTTTTTTTCTTGTCTCTCGAATTGCGGATCGGAGGAACAGGAGCTGCAGTTTCAAACGGACATAACTTTCGATCGGCTGAGAGTTACTGAAGCTTCAGTCTGCTCACACGAAGCTCCACTAGATACCTATAGTCCGTATCTCGGTTAAAGAGATGGAGACGCTCAAATTCCAAAATGAATATGGTCTTTCGGGGCATTTTTCTCGTATGTCGCGCTGGGACCCACCGAAGCGACCCTCGTCACCCAGATCGCACGTTCACATCGTATGATTCAGTCTATTGCATCTTTTCTATCCGCGTATTGGACTAAAAGAGTCGGAAATAGGACGGCGAGAAATCTAAAGAACTAGAAGTACGAGTAAGAAAAAAAGAAATTAATGAAAAAAGGGGTGCAACACGAGGACTTCCTAGGGGGTCACCCATCCTAGTACTGCTCTCGCCCAAGCACGCTTAACTTCGTAGTTCTGATGGGATCCGGTGCATTAGTGCTGGTATGATCGCACCCAACAGTGAATGAATTCTTTATTTTTTTGTCTCTCGAATTGCGGATCAGAGGAACAGGAGCTGCAGTTTCAAACAGACATAACTTTCGATTGGCTAAGAGTTACGGGAGTTTCAGCCTGCTCACGCGAAACTCCTCTCGATACCTACAGCAAGTATCTCGGTTAAAGAGACGGAGACACTCAAATTACAACTCGGAGATGGTCTTTCGGGGCGTTTTTCCTGTAGGGCGCGCTGGGACCCATCGAAGCGGCCCGCGTCACCCAGATCGCACGTTCACGTCGTGTGATTAGGTCTAATTGCATATTTTCTATCCACGTATTGGACTGAAAGAGTCAGAAATAGGACGGTGAGAAATCGGAAAAACAAGAAGTACGAGTAAGAAAAAAAGAGATTAATGAAAAAGGGATGCAACACGAGGACTTCCAAGGGGGTCACCCATCCTAGTACTGCTCTCGCCAAAGCACGCTTAACTTCGGAGTTTTGATGGGATCCGGAGAATTAGTGCTAGTATGATCGCACCCAACAGTGAATGAATTCTTTATTGTTTTGTCTCTCGAATTGCGGATCGGAGGAACAGGAGCTGCAGTTTTAAACGGACATAACTTTCGATCTGCTGAGAGTTACGGGAGCTTCAGTCTACTCACGCGAAACTCTTCTCGATACCTACAGCGCGTATCTCGGTCTAAGAGACGGAGAAGCTCAAATTTAAACCCGGAGATGGTCTTTGGGGCATTTTTCCCGTAGGGCGCGCTGGGACCCACGGAAGTGGCCCGCGTCACCCAGATCGCACGTTCACGTCGTGTGATTCATTCCATTGCATCTTTTCTATCTGTGGATTGGACTGAAAGAGCCGGAAATAGGACGGAGAGGAATCGGAAGAACAAGATGTACGAGTAAGAAAAAAAGAAACTAATAAAAAAAGAGGTGCAACACGAGGACTTTCCAAGGGGTCACCCATCCTGGTACTGCTCTTGCCCAAGCACGCATAACTTTTGAGTTCTGATGGGATCCGGTGCATTAGTGCTGGTATGATCCGCCCAACAGTGAATGAATTCTTTATTTTTTTGTCTCTAGAATTGCGGATCGGAGGAACAGGAGCTGCAGTTTCAAACGGACATAACATTTGATCGGCTGAGAGTTACTGGAGCTTCAGCCTACTTACGTGAAGCTCCACTCGATACCTATAGTGCGTATCTCGGTTAAAGAGACAGAGACGCTCAAATTCCAAAACGGAGATGGTCTTTCGGGGCATTTTTCTCGTATGTCACGCTGGGACCCACCCAAGTGGCCCGCGTCACCCAAATCGCACGTTCACATCGTATGATTCAGTCTATTGCATCTTTTCTATCCGCAGATTGGACTGAAAGAGTCGGAAATAGGACGGCGAGGAATCAAAAGAACAAGAAGTACGAGTAAGAAAAAAAGAATTTAATGAAAAAAGGGGTGCAACACGAGGACTTTTCAGGGGGTCACCCACTCTAGTACTGCTCTCGCCCAAGCACGCTTAACTTTGGATCGGCTAAGAGTTACGGGAGCTTCAGCCTGCTCACGCGAAACTCCTCTCGATACCTACACCAAGTATCTCAGTCTAAGAGATGGAGACGCTCAAATTACAACCCGGAGATGGTCTTTTGGGGCGTTTTTCCCGTAGGGGGCGCTGGGACCCACCGAAGCGGCCCGCGTCACCAAATCGCATGTTCACGTCGTGTGATTAAATCTAATTGCATCTTTTCTATCCGCGGATTGGACTGAAAGAGTCAGAAATAGGACGGCGAGGAATCGGAAAACAAGAAGTACGAGTAAAAAAAATGAAATTAATGAAAAAGGGGTGCAACACGAGGACTTCCCAGGGGGTCACCCATCCTAGTATTGATCTTGCCCAAGCACGCTTAACTTCGTAGTTCTGATGGGATCCTGGTATGATCACACCCAACAGTGAATGAATTCTTTATTGTTTTGTCTCTCGAATTGCGGATCTGAGCAACAGGAGCTGCAGTTTCAAATGGACATAACTTTCGATCTGCTCAGAGTTACGGGAGCTTCAGCCGACTCACGCAAAGCTCATCTCAATACCTACAGCGCGTATCTCGGTCTAAGAGATGGAGAAGCTCAAATTCAAACCCGGAGATGGTCTTTGGGGGCATTTTTCTCGTAGGGCGCGCTGGGACCCACTGAAGTGACCCGCGTCACCCAGATCGCACGTTCACGTCATGTGATTCAGTATATTGCATCTTTTCTATCCGCGGATTGGATTGAAAGAGTCGGAAATAGGACGGAGAGGAATCAGAAGAACAAGATGTACGAGTAAGAAAAAAAGAAACTAATAAAAAAGGGGTGAAACACGATGACTTCCCAGGGGGTCACCCATCCTAGTACTGCTCTTTCCCAAGCACGCATAACTTCGGAGTTCTGATAGGATCCGGTGCATTAGTGCTGGTATGATCGCACCCAATAGTGAATGAATTCTTTATTTTTTGTCTCTCGAATTGCGGATCGGAGGAACAGGAGCGGCAGTTTCAAACGTACATAACTTTCGATCGGCTGAGAGTTACTGGAGCTTCAGCCTACTCACGCGAAGCTCCACTCGATACCTATAGTGCGTATCTCGGTTAAAGAGACGAAGACGCTCAAATTCCAAAATGGAGATGGTCTTTCGGGAAATTTTTCCCTTATGTCGCGCTGGGACCCATCGAAGCGGCCCGCGTCACCCAGATCGCACGTTCAAAAAAGAAGTATGATTCAGTCTATTGCATCTTTTCTATCCGCGGATTGGACTGAAAGAGTCGGAAATAGGACGGCGAGAAATCGAGATAACAAGAAGTACGAGTAAGAAAAAAAGAAATTAATGAAAAATGGGGTGCAACACGAGGACTTCCCAGGGGATCACCCATCCTAGTACTGCTCTCGCCCAAGCACGCTTAACTTCGGAGTTCTCTCTCGCCCAGGCACGCTTAACTTCGGAGTTCTGATGGGATCCGGTGCATTAGTGCTGGTATGATCGCACCCAACAGTGAATGAATTCTTTATTGTTTTGTCTCTCGAATTGCGGATCGGAGGAGCAGGAGTTGCAGTTTCAAACGGACATAACTTTCGATCGGCTAAGAGTTACGGGAGCTTCAGCCTGCTCATGCGAAGCTCCTCTCGATACCTACAGCTAGTATCTCGGTCTAAGAGACGGAGACGCTCAAATTACAACCCGAAGATGGTCTTTCGTGGCGTTTTTCCCGTAGGGCGAGCTGGGACCCACCGAAGCCGCCCGCGTCACCCAGATCGCACGTTCACGTCATGTGATTAAGTTTATTGCATATTTTCTATCCGCGGATTGGACTGAAAGAGTCGAAAATAGGACGGCGAGGAATCGGAAAAACAAGAAGTACGAGTAAGAAAAAAGAAATTAATTTAAAAAGGGTGCAACACGTGGACTTCCCAAGGGGTCACCCATTCTAGTACTGCTCTCGCCCAAGCACGCTTAACTTCGGAGTTCTGATTGGATCCGATGCATTAGTGCTGGTATGATCGCACCCAACAGTGAATGAATTCTTTATTTTTTTGTCTCTCGAATTGCGGATCGGAGGAGCAGGAGTTGCAGTTTCAAACGGACATAACTTTCGATCGGCTAAGAGTTACGGGAGCTTCAGCCTGCTCATGCGAAGCTCCTCTCGATACCTACAGCTAGTATCTCGGTCTAAGAGACGGAGACGCTTAAATTACAACCCGGAGATGGTCTTTTGTGGTGTTTTTCCCGTAGGGTGCGCTGGGACCCACCGAAGCGGCCCGCGTCACTCAGATCGCACGTTCACATCGTGTGATTAAGTCTATTGCATCTTTTCTATCCGCGGATTGGACTGAAAGAGTCGGAAATAGGACGGCGAGGAATCGGAAAAACAAGAAGTACGAGTAAGAAAAAAAGAAATTAATGATAAAAGGGTGCAACACGAGGACTTCCCAAGGGGTCACCCATTCTAGTACTGCTCTCGCCCAAGCACGCTTAACTTCGGAGTTCTGATGGGATCCGGTGCATTAGTGCTGGTATGATTGCACCCAACAGTGAATGAATTCTTTATTGTTTTGTCTCTCGAATTGCGGATCGGAGGAATAGGAGCTGCAGTTTCAAACGGACATAACTTTCGATATGCTGAGAGTTACGGGAGCTTCAACCTGCTCATGCGAAGCTCTTCTCGATACCTACAGCGCGTATCTTAATCTAAGAGACAGAGAAGCTCAAATTCAAACCCGGAGATGGTCTTTGGGGGCATTTTTCTCGTAGGGCGCGCTAGGACCCACCGAAGTGGCCCGTGTCACCAAGATCGCACGTTCACGTCTTGTGATTCAGTCTATTGCATCTTTTCTATCCGCGGATTGGACTGAAAGAGTCGGAAATAGGACGGAGAGGAATTTGAAGAACAAGGTGTACGAGTAAGAAAAAAAAAACTAATAAAAAAAGGGGTGCAACACGAGGACTTCCCAGGGGGTCATCCATCCTAGTACTGCTCTTGCCCAAGCACGCATAACTTCGGAGTTTTGATGGGATCCGGTGCATAAGTGCTGGTATGATCGCACCCAGCAGTGAATGAATTCTTTATTTTTTTGTGTCTCGAATTGCGGATCGGAGGACAGGAGCTGCAGTTTCAAGCGGACATAACTTTCGATCGGCTGAGAGTTACTGAAGCTTCAGCCTGCTCACGCGAAGCTCCACTCGATACCTATAGTGCGTATCTCGGTTAAAGAGACGGAGATGCTCAAATTCCAAAACGGAGATGGTCTTTCGGGGCATTTTCCCGTATGTCGCGCTGGGACCCACCAAAGCGGCCCGCGTCACCCAGATCGCACGTTCACATCGTATGATTCAGTCTATTGCATCTTTTCTATCCGCGGATTTGACTGAAAGAGTCAAAAATAGGACGACCAGGAATCGAAAGAACAAGAAGTATGAGTAAGAAAAAAAAATTAATGAAAAATGGGGTGCAACACGAGGACTTCCCAGGGGTCACCCATCCTAGTACTGCTCTCGCCCAGGCACGCTTGACTTCGGAGTTCTTATAGGATCCGATGCATTAGTACTGGTATGATTGCACCCAACAATGAATGAATTCTTTATTGTTTTGTCTCTCGAATTGCGGATCGGAGGAACAGGAGCTGCAGTTTCAAACGGACATAACTTTCGATCGGCTAAGAGTTACGCGAGCTTCAACCTGCTCACGCGAAGCTCCGCTTGATACCTACAGCAAGTATCTCGCTCTAAGAGACGGAGATGCTCAAATTACAACACGAAGATGGTATTTTGTGGCGTTTTTCCAGTAGTGCGCGCTGGGACCCACCGAAGCGGCCCGCGTCACCCAGATCGCACGTTCACATCCTGTGATTAAGTTTATTGCATCTTTTCTATCCGCGGATTGGACTGAAAGAGTCGGAAATAGGACGACGAGAAATCGGAAAAACAAGAATTACGAGTAAGAAAAAAAGAAATTAATGAAAAAGGGGTGCAACACGAGGACTTACCAGGGGGTCACCCATCCTAGTACTACTCTCGCCCATGCGCACTTAACTTCGGAGTTCTGATGGAATCCGGTGCATTAGTGCTGGTATTATTGCACCCAACAGTGAATGGATGTTTTATTCTTTTGTCTCTCGAATTGCGGATCGGAGGAACAGGGGCTGTAGTTTCAAACGGACATAACTTTCGATCTGTTGAGAGTTACGGGAGTTTCAGCCTGCTCACGCGAAGCTCTTCTCGATACCTACAGCGCGTATCTCGGTTTAAGAGATGGAGAAATTCAAATTCAAACCCGGAGATGGTCTTTGGGGGCATTTTTCCCGTAGGGCGCGCTGGGACCCACCGAAGTGGCCCGCGTCACCCAGATCGCACGTTCACATCGTGTGATTCAGTCTATTGCATCTTTTCTATCCGCGGATTGGAGTGAAAGAGTTGGAAATATGACGGAGAGGAATCGGAAGAACAAGATGTACGAGTAAGAAAAAAAAACTAATAAAAAAAGGGGTGCAACACGAGGACTTCCCAGGGGGTCACCCATCCTAGTACTGCTCTTGCCCAAGCACGCATAACTTTGGAGTTCTGATGGGATCCGGTGCATTAGTGCTGGTATGATCGCACCTAAAAGTAAATGAATTCTTTATTTTTTTGTCTCTCGAATTGCGGATCAGAGGAACAGAAGCTGCACTTTCAAACGGACATAACTTTCGATCGGCTGAGAGTTACTGGAGCTTCAGCCTGCTCACGCGAAGCTCCACTCGATACCTATAGTGCGTATATTGGTTAAAGAGACGGAGACGTTCAAATTCCAAAACGGAGATGGTGTTTCGGGGCATTTTTCCCATATGTCGTGCTGGGACCCACCAAAGCGGCCCGCGTCACCTAGATTGCACACGTTCACATCGTATGATTCAGTCTATTGCATCTTTTTTATCCGCGGATTGGACTGAAAGAGTCGGAAATAGGACGGAGAGGAATCGAAAGAACAAGAAGTACGAGTAAGAAAAAAAGAAATTAATAAAAAAAGGGGTGCAACACGAGGACTTCCCAAGGGGTCATCCATCCTAGTACTGCTCTCGCCCAAGCACGCTTAACTTCGGAGTTCTGATGGGATCCGGTGCATTAGTGCTGGTATGATCGCACCCAACAGTAAATGAATTCTTTATTGTTTTGTTTCTCGAATTGCGGATCAGAGGAAGAGGAGCTGCAGTTTCAAACGGACATAACTTTCGATCGGCTAAGAGTTACGGGAGCTTCAGCCTGCTCACGCGAAGCTCCTCTCAATACCTAAAGCAATTATCTCGGTCTTAGAGACGGAGACGCTCAAATTACAATCCGGAGATGGTCTTTCGTGGCGTTTTTCCCGTAGGGCGCGCTGGGACCCACCGAAGCAGCCCGCGTTACCTAGATCGCACGTTCATGTCGTGTGATTAAGTCTATTGCATTTTTTCTATCCGCGTATTGGACTGAAAGAGTCGGAAATAGGACGACGAGGAATAGGAAAAACAAGAAGTACGAGTAAGAAAAAAAGAAAAAGGGGTGCAACACGAGGACTTCCCAGAAGGTCACCCATCTTGGTACTTCTCTCGCCAAGCACGCTTAATTTCGGAGTTCTGATGGGATCCGGTGCATTAGTGCTGGTATGATTGCACCCAACAGTAAATGAATTCTTTATTGTTTTGTCTCTCGAATTGCAGATCTGAGGAATAGGAGCTGCAGTTTCAAACGGACATAAATTTTGATCTGCTGAGAGTTACGGGTTCTTCAGCTTGCTCACGCGAAGCTGTTCTCGATACCTACAGCGCGTATCTCGGTCTAAGAGACGGAGAAGCTCAAATTCAAACCCGAAGAATGTCTTTGGGGGCATTTTACCTGTAGGACGCGCTGGGACCCACCGAAATGGCCCGCGTCACCCAAATCGCACGTTCACATCCTGTGATTCAGTCTATTGCATCTTTTCTATCCGTGGATTGGACTGAAAGAGTCGGAAATAAGACGGAGAGGAATCGGAAGAACAAGATGTACGAGTAAGAAAAAAATAAACTAATAAAAAAATGGTGCAACACGAGGACTTCTCAGGGGGTCACCCATCCTAGTACTGTTCTTGCCCAAGCATGCATAACTTCGGAGTTCTGATGGGATCCGGTACATTAGTGCTGGTATGATCGCACCCAACAGTGAATGAATTCTTTATTTTTTTGTCTCTCGAATTGCGGATCGGAGGAACAGGAGTTGTAGTTTCAAACGGACATAACTTTCGATCTGCTAAGAGTTACGGGAGCTTCAGCCTGCTCATGCGAAGCTCTTCTCCATACTTACAGCGCGTATCTCGGTCTAAGAGATGGAGAAGCTCAAATTCAAACCCGGAGATTGTCTTTGGGGGCATTTTTCCCGTAGGGCGCGCTTGGACCCACCGAAGTGGCCCGCGTCACCCAGATCGCACGTTCACGTCGTGTGATTCAGTCAATTGCATCTTTTTTATCCGCGGATTGGACTGAAAGAGTCGGAAATAGGATGGAGAGGAATCGGAAGAACAAGATGTACGAGTAAGAAAAAAAGAAACTAATAAAAAAAGGGGTGCAACACGAGGACTTTCCAGGGGGTCACCCATCCTAGTACTGTTCTTTCCCAAGCACGCATAACTTCGGAGTTCTGATGGGATCCGGTGCATTAGGGCTGATATGATCGCACCCAACAGTGAATGAATTCATTATTTTTTTGTCTCTCGAATTGCGGATCAGAGGAATAGGAGCTGCAGTTTCAAACGGACATAACTTTCGATCGGCTAAGAGTTACTGGAGCTTCAGCCTGCTCACACGAAGCTCCACTCGATACATATAGTGCGTATATCGGTTAAAGAGACGGAGACGCTCAAATTCCAAAATGGAGATGGTCTTTCGGGGCATTTTTCCCGTATGTCACGCTGGGACCCACCAAAGCAGCCCGCGTCACCCAGATCGCACGTTCACATCGTATGATTCAGTCTATTGCATCTTTTCTATCCGCGAATTGAACTGAAAGAGTCGGAAAATAGGACGGCGAGGAATCGAAAGAACAAGAAGTACGAGTAAGAAAAAAAGAAATTAATGAAAAAAGGGGTGGAACACGAGGACTTCCCAAGGGGTCACCCATCCTAGTACTCCTCTTGCCCAAGCACGCTTAACTTCGGAGTTCTGATGGGATCCGGTGCATTAGTGCTGGTATGATCGCACCCAACAGTGAATGAATTCTTTATTATTTTTCTCTCGAATTGCGGATCAGAGGAACAGGAGCTGCAGTTTCAAATGGACATAACTTTCGATCTGCTGAGTGTTACGGGAGCTTCAGCCTGCTCACGCGAAGCTCCTCTCGATACCTACAGCAAGTATCTCGGTCTTAGAGACGGAGACACTCAAATTACAACAGAAGATGGTCTTTCGTGGCGTTTTGCCCGTAGGGCGCGCTGGTACCCACCGAAGCGGCCCGCATCATCTAGATCGCACATTCACGTCGTGTGATTAAGTCTATTACATCTTTTCTATCCGCGGATTGGACTGAAAGAGTCGGAAATAGGACGGCGAGGAATCGGAAAATCAAGAAGTATGAGTAAGAAAAAAAAAGAAAAAGGGGTGCAAAAGAGGAATTCCCAGGAGGTCACCCATCCTAGTACTGCTCTCGCCCAAGCACGCATAACTTCGGAGTTCTGATGGGATTCGGTGCATTAGTGCTGGTATGATCTCACCAAATATTCAATGATTTCTTTATTGTTTTGTCTCTCGAATTGTGGATCGGAGGAACAGGAGCTGCAGTTTCAAACGGACATAACTTTCGATCTGCTGAGAGTTACGGGAGCTTCAGCTTGCTCACGCGAAGCTCTTCTCGATACCTACAGCGCGTATCTCGGTCTAAGAGACGGAGAAGCTCAAATTCAAACCCAGAGATTGTATTTGGGGGTATTGTTCCCGTTGGGCGCGCTGGGACCCCCCAAAGTGGCCCGCGTCACCCAGATCGAACGTTCACGTCCTGTGATTCAGTCTATTGCATCTTTTCTATCCGTGGATTGGACTGAAAGAGTCGGAAATAGGACGGAGAGGAATCGTAAGAACAAGATGTACGAGTAATAAAAAAAGAATCTAATAAAAAAAAGGGTGCAACACGAGAACTTCCCAGGGGGTCACCCATCATAGTACTGCTCTTGCCCAAGCACGCATAACTTCGAAGTTCTGATGGGATCCGGTGCATTAGTGCTGGTATGATCGCACCCAACAATGAATGAATTCTTTATTGTTTTTCTCTCGAATTGCGGATCAGAGGAACATGAGCTGCAGTTTCAAACAGACATAACTTTCGATCGGCTAAGAGTTACGGGAGCTTCAACCTGCTCACATGAAGCTCCTCTCGATACCTACAGCAAGTATCACGGTCTAAGAGACGGAGACGCTCAAATTACAACCCCGGAGATGGTCTTTCGTGGCATTTTTCCCGTAGGGCACGCTGGGACCCACCGAAGCAGCCCGCGTCACCCAGATCGCACATTCACGTCGTGTGATTAGGTCTATTGCATTTTATTTATTCCCAAAATTTCATGAAGGTAAACAAAACAAGTCAAGTCTCAAAACACCAAGATTTCAAAACCCTGCTGAATAAAAACAGTGCTGAATAAAAGGACTAAGCTAGGTGATAGTCTAATCTATGATTTTTCCATCGCCCGCGGCTTCATCTTCTGTCGAAATGTCTTTGGGGTCCGTATCTCCCGCAAAGGCTGCCATATGGAGCTGATCAATGTACTCGAGTGCAGCTAAGTTCTACTCCTCAAAGTTGTGCACAGTGTGTTGCAGTTCTTGCACTTGATTTTGTAAACCTTGGGTAAGGATTCCCGACTCTTGACGCCTTAGTGCCTCTTTGCGTGCCTCCTCAAGGAGTATGGCTTGAAGTTCCTTCACTTTAGCTAGGGCATATGCTAGTTCCTTCTTTGTTTCCTCGTGTTCCTTCTCCTCCTTATTGAGTTAATACGCAAACCTTTCCACATCGGATTCAATGTGGTCCTGATGCTCCTCCATCTCGCTCTTGTTATCCTTTAGTATCTTCATGTTTTCAATCATTTCCTCTTTCTCGTATTGATCCACGTATATCAAAGACCTCAATGATTCGATAACTTGATCCTTGCTTCGCACAACATTTTTGCGAGCCGTAACTTTGGTGCGAGCCATCTTCCTAGAATAAAGAGGAATGTGGAATGGGTTCAAAGTTAGAATTCAAAGGGATGAAACTTCAGGCAGAATTGATATAGAACAAGATTTTTAGGCAAATTTTCCCAAAAAAACAAAGAAATTTTTGAGATATTTCCAAGGATCAAAACTACTTATCACAAGGAGTATGAGACAATCGACGGAATCAAATTCCGAGTTTCCCACGAAAAGTTATAGGCAAAACAAACATTTCCAAAAATAGTAAAAACGCGAATTCGAGGGTTCAAACGACCGAATTAGGGAAAAAAGTATCACTAATCCTACATAGTATGAGTTTGACTCAGAGGGTCAGTTTGGGTCAGGATACGCTAGGCTTGGGTCGAAATTTGACAACGTCAAATTTTTCGGTACGGAATCCCATATGGATTTATGAACTTGGCTCTTATACCACTTAAATGTCACGCCCCGAGATTGAGTCGTGCCACCGGCGTTGTTTCAAATTCACACAAATTATAAAACAACAAGCCTTGTAGTACATTATATGCAAACCAGTATTTTCTCATAAATAAAAGCTCCAAAAATATTTTCTTTACAACTCGATAATCCAAAAACCAATAAATAATTGCGGAAGTGACTAAAAAACTTAAATAACAAAATATTAAATGCAACAATCCCAAAAGAAATAAAAAAATTAAATCCTAAAGTGCTTTCTTTCACCAACCCCAAAACTGGTCTTGTTCTCGATCCTCTAATTCTTCTACTATATCATCTGGGAGGAAAAAGGTAAAGGGGTAAGCGTTTTGGGAAACTCAGTAAGTGGGGGCCGTTCGAGACATATACCAAATATATGCATAACATAAAATCATAATCGTGAACATGAACATCAACATAAACATAACTCAATACTTGGGCCATCGGGCCATAACATCATCATGATATATAAACTTTCAACACATGAACATAAGCACTGAAATTCATCTCCTTTCCATGGTTTACTGTCTCCTATATGTTAATCCTCTAAGGAGCGAGGCCATATCCAATATGTTAATCCTCTATGGAGTGAGGCCGTACAATGGTTACCATCCCACCGTATAAGGGCATATCATTACCATATCCATTCGAATCATAATAGTGCTCGACAACATGCTTGACACAACATGAACCAACATGACACAAACAAAGACACATGCTCAAACGAATTTCGAAAACCCAAATACCATGATTCATCAATAAATATTTTTAAAATCATATAAAGGAATATACATACAAAAGCCCACTTACCGTAGACGTGTACAGAAACAAATAACTTGGAAAGGCCTGGATCGAAACTTCAGATGAAAATTCGAAAGCTCTTTCGAAAACACCTAATCTCTTGGCCAATCAAAGCAAATCCTTTTCTTTAATTTATTCTTAATTCACGAAAGTTCTCTGACAAAATATTTGAACCAATTCTTTTTCATTCCCAATTCCTGGGCCACCACGTGAGATTAGTTTTCTTTTGACTTTGCTGACTTCAAGAATAATAAAGAAAAGGGAATAAATTTTGACAGAATTTTGGCTCAATGGGATGGCCTCTACTACGTGAATATGGCGGAGGAAATAGTAGATTTCTGAATATAATTCTTGTGAAGGTTGAGTCTGTATTTATGAATTTAAAGGTGAATATTCAGTACGATCTGGTTAAAAATTATCTGTGAATATGGATAGGGCGATTGTAAGTGGATCACATTGTCATCTTTCCAGGTACTTTCGTGCTTTATGGAAATCTCGTATTGCAAATAAGGTTACAATTCATGTTTGGAGAGCATTGTATGAAGTGCTAACAACACGTGTTATTCTTGTTTCTCGGGAATGAATATCACATGCCCTAGTTGTCACCATGGAAAAGAGGGTTGTTATTAATTTTTTTGGTATTGTGAGATGGCTTTGGAGGTAGGGAGGTTAACCGACATTGGGCCTTTAATAGAGGAGTGCCGGGATAAGAAGTTATTTGGATTATTTTGTTGGGTTGTGGATCTTGGGCAAGGGGATTATGTCGGGTGATTTGTTATGGTTATTTAGAGTATTTGTCCGCGTCGAAATAAGTTGTTATTCCAAGGTATGGAATCTCAGGCTAATGAGATTTTGGAGGTTGCAAATGGCTTTCGGGGTAACTTTCTTGCTTACAATATCGTTCATCAGATAGCATCTAGTTGATTGCAGGTGCTTCGATGGGCAGCCCCTCCAAGTAAATGTCGATGCCGATGTCCACCCTGATCGAAACTATATTGGAGTGGGAATTGTTAGTATGGATGAATTTGGGTGGTACAGTTTGCTTTGGGTAGACTATTGCATGGTAGATTAGCACCGCACATCGCAGAGCTTCTCCGTTCTGGATGGGTGTTTAGCAGCTCACCGATATATTTCTCAAGATTGGGTTTTGGATACGGATTCGTTCGTGGTTGTCCAGGCTTTATCTTCCAGATTTCATCGGACATCTGAAGCTCATGTTTTTCATCGCATTCATGAGATCCGACGTTCTCATCCTCGATCAATTATCCAATTTAATCCTCGGTCAGCCAACTTTGAAGCTCATCTCGTAGCTAAGCATGGGTTATCTGTACATCAATGTTTTGTTTGGGATGAAGCAGACTCAATTCTTTAGTTATGGATGAATTTTTTTTATCTAAAAATAAAATTGAAATAAAAAAGGGTGAATTGGAAAAAAAATCCCCAATCATAAATATGATTTAGCATCCAGTCCCTACAACAGCCAATTATTATTTGCAATCCCTGACACTCAATTGCATTTGTTTTTCACTCCCTACAAAGTACAATTTACATATTTACCATTTATATATATATATATATATAGATATATATATTTCATATCGGATGCTTGGAATTTTCTCAACCCTACCTCCAAACTAAAGCCCTCACCGCCCCTTCAACGCCAGAAAACTCATGGTCTCAACCACCGAAACCCATTAACCGACGAAACTCACCTACAAAGATACTGAAGCAAGAAACGAGTCACCTTCTCCGTTCTTCGCACTTGCATATTGACCGAAGTTGTGTGTAAGTGCTCATTTTTTGTATGTGTTTGTTGATTATCGATGCCTCCAAGTCGTGTGCTAATGTTGAGATTTTTCTGTCGATTTGATCTTCTTTTATATGTATTTTTCCAGATTTGTCTAGATTTGATCTATTCAGACTCATTTCAAGTGGAATTGAGGTACTTGATATTCATTAGTGTTTAAACCCAAAAACATAATGTCATTAATATCAATTATGAATGATAAGTCTTCATTTTGTTTATTTATTATTTCCTTTACTTGAAATATAGGATTTTTGGTTGATATAAAGAAACGATTAATTACCATTGTGGTTTGGGGATTTACAAGGACATTATAACTTGGTGATTGAAAGTTTTTCTAATTGGTTGTAGCCGGCAAGTTTTTGTTATTCAATGATTGTTCAAATTTATCGTAAGAGCTACAATCGAAATTCACAAATTTGATAGATAGATTCATGTTTTTGGTTATATAAAGTTGGCTCTTGTTTTTATATTTTATATATAGGGTTTGATACGATATTATGTTATAGATAATATTGCATTTCTTCTAGTTGAAGTAAATGAAGATTTTAATTTTTCAATATTGATGATACTAATGCCTGAATATTGAAGTAGAACGATTTTTATTTTTTTGGGATTTCAAAAAATCAATTGTAAACTCAATCCTTGTTACGAATCTATCTACCAACGATTTTTCTTTATCCGAAGAAGATGATATTGTTGTGCAATCCACTCACCATTTTTTTTTGCTTCTAATATTTTGTAATGTTATCTTCATTTTTTGTACTTTTTAGATGCCCAAATCCATGGATCTCTTGTATATGATCTTCATAAAACTCTGAATCCAATATTGAACAAAAAACTCTAGGAATTAAATAATAACATTTGGTTTAGATTGACATTTTTCTAAATAACTTTGAGGTTATATTTATGATTTATTATATAGTTCTTTGTTTGAAATGCTTGCACGTGAAATTTTGTTTGATTTGTGATGTTGAAAGATGAAATCTTACTTATTTCCGATTTAAAAGAATTATAGTTCTTCAAATATCATATGCGAGAACTTTTATTGATTAAAAACAACTTTTATTTTTGCAGAATGGAATCTGGAGTAGGTCTTCTTCCAACCTTGCGTTTTTGGGTTGCTGCAAATGTAATGAGAAATTATTTGTGATTTCAATTATGAGTGGATCTAGTTTGGATGATTTATTTCAGAGTTTGTCAAGCAAATATGAACAAATTAATCCTCAATCTATGTCACTACAATACATAGCTCCACAATACAAGATGTATGTTACCTTGAACAACAATGATGATGTCTGTAATATGATACATCTTCACATGTGTATGAGGCTGACTATGATTGAATTGAGGGCCGAGAAAAAAGATCAGACTATAGGAGGCTTAAATACTGAGTGGTATAATTCACTCGTTCCCTTTTTTTTTTGCACTGTCTATACTGTTTAATTCGGTACTTATTTGTTATCTTTATGTATAGATAGTGTTTGAAAGCGTGATTTTGTTTTTGTACTTTGTTATAGTTTCCTGGTGATTTTTAATGTTGATTCATCCTAAAAGTAATTCTAAAGTTATGGTTGTGAAATTCATAAGGGACGACAAAGATATTGATTTTAATGATTCCCAAAATGTCATGAAGGTAAACAAAACAAGTCAAGTCTCAAAACACCAAGATATCAAAACCCTGCTGAATAAAAACAGTGTTGAATAAAAGGACTAAGATAGGTGATAGTCTAATTGAAAGAGTAGGTGCCCGGTGAGCCAACTTGTGGCTAAGGGCTTTGATGACTCTTTGTATAAACAATCTTTTGTTTAATATAATTTACACTTTTATTAATGACAATGACTTTATTTTTCTTCATATTGTTATATTGTGATATACTATTGTTGTTTTGATAAAGACCTTCAATATACTATAGTGTATGTAAGATGTGGTAGAACATGGGGATGTCTATCATGAAACACATCTTATAGTCACTGTATATTCTAAACTGTTCCTAGTCGATTGAGCCGTCCGATAATAAGGATAAGGATCGCTCGAGTTTGAGACTAGCATTTGCGATGCAGAGTACCACGTTTCATTGGTAAGGAACATAGAGATGTTCGAAGCATGCAAATGGATATTCATACGATGAATGATCGAACTACCCTATCCGGACTTTCCAAGTGGTTATCACTTATCGAGTGGATAAAGTCCGCGGTTTTGGTTGTACACCATTAGTCCTTACTACTTGAAACATCATTGAGACTCTATATGCTAGTACTGTGCTTTGACTCGTTTACCGACTCTATTAGGGTCATCAGGTGTCGGGATTGGGTACAGTTACAACACATATAGGAGTCGATGCTTTGTTGTCAAGGATTCACCACATACTTGCGAGTGTGGATATCCTATGCGATCTGAGGAGATATTAGTGTGACGAATCTCTGGCCAGAGTACATGATGTGTTTTAAGAAATGGTTTCTTAGTAACACATGCGATGTCACTATTTGATCTTCAAGATGTATTGCATAGTTATCGAATCTCGAACGACTCTCGATATACCAATGGTTGTTGATTCGATCGGGATATATGGATGAAGAGACCGTACTGTACGCTAACCAAAATCTATTGGTTCTTGCAGGCACTATCAGTGATACCTAGGGAATCATGGGGCGATGTTGCTAGGCGCTCTTACCATGATTCGATGGGCAAGTCGGAAATTGTTGTTCCGAGTCACAAGGAGTTGTGAGCCCACGGCTAGCTGTATCCCTGAACCATTGAGGATCACACAGAGTAATTGATTTTTAATCTCCGTTGAGATAGTTAAATTTAAAGAGTTAAATTTAATGAATAAAGAAGTTGGACTTCTTATTTAAGAGTAGAGGAGTAAGATTTCCTAAAATGACATAGGGATGGGCATTTTTGGAAATCATTGAATTCGGATTCAGAAAAATTTATCTTGACTTTAAAAGGTGCAGAAATGGTTTCTGTGCACATTGGTGAAATCGGTTTATCAATCGGAGTCATGATGAATTTTATATTAATTTCTGAACATGCGGGCTTTGTTTGTCGGGCTTGAACTTATGACTAATGGGCCCTAAGCTGTTAGTGGCCTACATTATAAATAAGTTATTGCAGTACAGAAATTACACACAACAGATCACAAATTTTTCGAAAAACCCTAGTATTTTTCCTCTGAAGTGGCCGCCCCCTTTTCCCCTCTGCTCGGTAAAATCCAGTCTGTGAATTTTGAATTGCAGTCTGGTTTAACGGATCAAATTCGTTAATTCTCTTCGTAGAAACTTCTGATAGATTTTCTAGTGCAATCTATCAGAGGGATTAATTATCTGTTCGTGGACCTGATTGAAGAACAGTTCGTCCATCAGTTCCAGGGATATACAACAAGAGCAGAGCAATCTGTTGGTGTCCATAATCTCGCTTCGAGATTGGAGGTAAAAATTTATAATAGTTATTTAATTTTTACACACACAATTTAATCGTTAAGTTTTGATACCCATTATGGAATCGTTCCATATAAAATTTTTAAACTTCCGCTGCACCGGGTATCAATTCTGATTGATCTGATCGCCGCGTTCTCCAACAGTGGTATTAGAGCCAGGTTGCTCAGATCAAGCCAGCGCTAGGCGCTGCGCAGGGCGGCGCACGGCGCTACCCAAGGCAGCGATGTGATCGCTGCCCGGCCCGAGCCCTTTGGGGCGCGGGCAGCCCGGGAATGTCCCGGGCGGCCCGCGGAAAAATTAATTTTTTAATTTTAAATTAAATTTTAATATGTTAAAATTCTATTTTTGGTCCGATCGAAAATTGTTTTTGATTGGTCCACGAGGCGTCGGATCGAATTGTTCGAGTTCGAAAATTTTAAAATTGATTTTTGGATAAATTTGAATTTTTGGAAAATTTAAATATTTTATCCGTTAAATTGAATTTTGAAATTAATTATTTTTGGTACAATTGATGATAAGATATGATCTTATGGATATATTGAGTAAAATATAATTTTATGTATAAAATTGGATTTTATAGATAAAATATGATTTTATTTGATAAAAAGATAAAATATGATTTTGTATGTAAAATAAGATTTTACATATGGAATATGATTTTATCCTTTTAAATTTAAATTGCCATTGCACGTTATCCAATAAATTAATTTTGAATTAAATGTTATTGGATAAGGATGATCGATTGTCATGACCAATTTTGTAGGTGTATGTTAGGAATTTACATTTGTTTTTATTGTTGTTGGATTTATTAATGGGCCTGGTTTATGGCCCAATATGAATTGTCATATGTAATAAAAGTGGGCTTGGTTTATGGCACGTTCCCACCCCTTAAAAATGTATCCCTTACTTGTCATTGTTATTTATTGTAAATACGTTAGATTTAGTGGGAGATGAAGATTTGAAGAAGGAGGTGGGCCCAGCAGACAATAAAGACAGAAGAAATGTAAATTGGAAGCAAAATATAATAGGATTGCATTGCATACTGCATATTACCTAGGATTGGACTAAAACTCGTGATTGGCAACCACGGGTCGATTAGAAATGGAAGCGATCATCCTATATAATATGTGATATTATTGTTGTATGCATGTTTTAGACAAAATTGTGTGAATCCGGCAAGCATACAAAATTTTAAAAATGATGAGACAAATTTTCAAAATTAAAATCCCTCATTTTAAATATGATTTAAAATTGATATCAAGATAAATAAAGGAAATTTAAATTTTTTTAAATGTTCCTACCTTCCATCAACGATCAATGTATGAGATGCTACCCGCGGATACGGTCCGGCTCATATTATTGGGGGGGCCCGTTCGTCGGAAAGCTGTACATTGGATCGACACATGTTGTAAGTTGGGTGGAACTCCCATGGGATCGGCTCATATTATTGGGGGATCCACATGGCGACCGTCCATCACAACTTAATATTGATGGGTCATCTTGACATGTCACAATAAACGGCGTCATATTATTGGGCCCTTATTGGACATGAGGTAAAAACGTGGAGGTTGCTTTGGAAGCAATTGGGCTCTACCTTTTGAAAATTATGGTTGGCTGATATTATTCGTGACCATAGTTTGTCAATTGGACTCCATGTTCTCACTAAGGAAAACATTTTCCCGTTTTCACTAGAGGGTAGTGAAATCGTTAAAATAGTGGGAGTGAGATTCATAAAATAAATTTTGCCTATTTTATGTCTTAGTAAATTGCTTAAACAATCACTGATATTTGTCTGTTTCTTTTCAGTATTTCATAAAGATGAATTCGCGTAATCCACTTTTCTCGATCCTCGAACAAAATAAATTGACTGGCGCAAACTATACGGAATGGTTCCGTAAGTTGAAGATTGTTTTGACTTCGGAGAAGATGCTCTACGTGTTAGAAAAATCTCCTCCGAAGGAAGCACCAGCTGACATAAGTCCGGAAGAGTTAGCCAAACTTGATACATGGTGGGACCATGATATCAAGGCCAAATGCTATATGCAAGCCTCGATGTCTGATGAACTCCAGAGGTGATTTGAGGACACCGTGAATGCTGTGACATTCACGTACAACTCAAGGAACTTTTTGGGGCTCAATCGAGGGCTGAAAGGTTCGCTACTGTAAAGGAGCTAATGACGTGTCGCATGCATGAAGGGACTTCGGTCCGTGATCATGGGGTACGAGTGATTTGGCTCATACAGAAGTTGGTAACCCTTGATTTGGTGTTGGAGCATGAACTCAACGTGGACTTACTACTTCTATCTCTTCCTTCTTCGTTTGACGGATTTGTGGTGAATTTCAATATGAACAAGATAGAGGCCTCCCTTGAAGAGATGGTCAATATGCTTGTGACATATGAATCCAAATTAAAGAAGGATAAACCGGCTTTCTTGGTGGGCTCCTCTTCTTCTGCTAAGAAGGGGCCAAGTACAAAGGGTAAGAAACGTTCTGCCCCACCCAAGAAAATCGAACCCGAGAAGAAGTACAAGACAAAGGCTTCAAACATGGAAAAATCCAAGGATGTTTGCCATTACTGCAAGAAGCCCGGTCATTGGAAGCGTAACTGCAAGGAATATCTAGAGCAGTTGCGAACTGCGAAGGGTATGTTCTATATTGAAATAAATGTTTCACTTAATACTAATTCTTGGGTATTAGATACCGGATGTAGATCTCACATTTGCAATGATTTGCAGGTGATGACAAGAAGTCGCAGGCTTAGAATGGGTGAGACCCAGCTGAGGCTCGGAAATGGTTCCAGAGTTGAAGCTAAAGCTGTGGGAGATATTTATTTAATTTTGCAGAACGGTTTTAAGTTACTTTTGAGAGATGTTTTATTTGTTCCGGATTTGATTAAAAACATTATTTCTGTTTCTATGCTTGATAGAGATGGTTATTCTTGCAATTTTGTGAATGGGATTTGCAATATTTACAAGAATGAATGTTTAATTGGAAATGGACAACTTGAAAACGATCTATATAACTTAAAACTAAAAGACTTTTCAATAAATTATGTTGATAAACCGGCAACAACAAACAAAAGGAAAATCGATAGCCAAAACCCGGCAAACCTTTGGCATGCTAGGCTAGGTCATATTTCCTCAAGGAGGATGAACAAGCTAGTGGGAGAGGGCATGTTTGATATGTCTGATATTAACTCTCTACCTACTTGTGAATCCTGCCTGAAAGGAAAAATGACTAAATCTCCTTTTAAGGGGAAACCTGAGCGTAGTCAAAATCTGTTGGATTTGATCCATACAGATGTTTGTGGTCCATTTAGAGTTGGTACTCAATATGGCCACACCTACTTCATTACCTTTACTGATGATTATTCAAGGTATGGGTATTTATATTTAATGAAATATAAGTCTGAAGCATTTGAAAAGTTCAAAGAATTCAAGGCTGAAGTAGAAAACAAGCTAGGTAAAAGTATTAAAGCACTTCGATCGGATCGAGGTGGAGAATACTTAAGTACCGAGTTTTTGGACTATCTGAAAGAGAATGGGATTCTCTCTCAGTGGACTCCTCCTATGACACCTCAGCTGAATGGTGTATCGAAGAGTCGTAATCGAACTTTGTTGGACATGGTTCGATCCATGATGAGCTTCACTGAGCTTCCACCTTCGTTTTGGGGCTATGCGCTTGAAACGGCGGTATTGTTGTTGAACAACGTCCACACTAAAGCAGTGGACAAAACACCATACGAGTTATGGAATGGCAAAGCTCCTAAGTATTCGTACTTGAAGATTTGGGGATGTCCTGCTTACGTGAAGCAGACAGTGGGAGATAAGTTGGATAGTCGATCCACCTTATGTTATTTTGTAGTCCGAAGAATTCAATCGGATATTATTTCTATTATCCTGCTGAAACAAAGGTGTTTGTTTCAAGGAATGCCACCTTCTTGGAGAAGGAGTTCTTATTGGATAAGAAAGGCAAGATGATGGAACTCGAAGAAATTCGAGAAGAACCCGAAATACAAAATAACGATCCTACACCTCAGGAACCATTGATAGACACGCCTGTACCTAGAAGATCCGAGAGGACTTCTAGACCTCCTATTCGATATGGTCTTTTTCTTGAAGGGGATCAAGATGAACCCGATGTTGGATGTGATCCAAGAAACTTCAAGGAAACAATTTCTGATGCGGATTCAAATTTATGGCTTGAAGCTATGCAGTCGGAAATAGATTCGATGCATACAAACCAAGTTTGGTCTTTAGTAGATCCTCCCGATGGAATTGTTCCAATAGGGTGTAAATGGATCTAAAAGAGAAAGCTTGGGCCTGATGGTAAGGTATTGACCTACAAGGCGCGATTGGTGGCGAAAGGTTATACTCAAAGACAAGGAGTTGACTATGATGAAACCTTTTCACCAGTTGCAATGTTCAAGTCCATAAGAATCCTTATTGCTTGGTATGACTATGAGATATGGCAAATGGATGTGAAGACTGCTTTTCTTAATGGAGACATTAAGGAAGAAATCTATATGACGCAGCCTGAGGGGTACACATCCATGGGAAGCGAGCATAAGGTATGCAAGCTTCAGAGATCAATTTATGGTCTAAAACAAGCATCAAGAAGTTGGAACCAGAAATTTGATGAAACAATAAAGGATTTTGGTTTCATCAAGAACCCGGAGGAACCATGCGTGTACAAGAAAGTAGTTAAGGATGCTGTGACATTCTTAGTACTTTATGTTGATGACATCCTACTCATTGGGAATGATGTAGGGATGTTGCAGTCAACAAAGATATGGTTATCAGGTATATTCTCGATGAAGGATTTGGGTGAGGCATCCTATATTCTTGGGATACAGATCTATAGAGATAGATCTAAGAGAATGATAGGACTCACTCAATCAACCTACATCGACACCATATTGAAACGGTTTTCAATGGATGGGTCCAAGAGAGGACATCTACACATGTGTCATGGAGTTTATCTATCCAAGTCTATGTGTCCCAAGACTGATGAAGAGATAGAGAAAATGACACATGTACCATATGCGTCAGCCATAGGTAGTATCATGTATGGGATGATATCTACCAGACCGGATGTAGCATTTGCTCTGAGTGTCACGAGCAGATATCAAGCTAATCCCGGTCAAATGCATTGGAAAGCCGTGAAGGACATTCTTAAGTACTTACGAAGGACTAAGAATATGTTCATGGTATATGGAGGAAGAGAACTTAAATTGGAAGGCTATACCGACTCTAGCTTCCAAAGTGACGTGGATGACTCGAAGTCAACCTCTGGATTTGTGTTCATGCTCAATGGCGGTGCTGTCTCTTGGAAGAGTTCCAAGCAGGACACCACAGCGGATTCCACCACTGAGGCAGAATACATTGCAGCATCAGCTGCTGCTAAAGAGGCCGTTTGGATGAGGAATTTCGTCCAAGAGTTGGGCATCATTCCTGAAGTTGTTGGTCCAGTCCCGGTGTACTGTGACAACACGGG
Organism: Henckelia pumila; assembly: GCF_033568475.1. NCBI lineage: Eukaryota > Viridiplantae > Streptophyta > Magnoliopsida > Lamiales > Gesneriaceae > Henckelia > Henckelia pumila. The sequence continues at coordinate 112,972,600 of NC_133123.1, read as the reverse complement.
TGCCGTTGCTCAGGCAAAGGAACCAAGGTCTCATCCAAGATCCAAACACGTACTGAGGAAATACCACATCATCCGGGAGATTGTGGAAAGAGGAGACATCACTGTCGAAAGAGTGGCCTCTGCAGACAATATCGCTGATCCACTTACTAAGCCCTTGCCAGGACCATTATTTGACAAACATCGCGAAGCAATGGGTCTACGTAGTATGACTAGTTGGCTTTAGGGCAAGTGGGAGATTGAAAGAGTAGGTGCCCGGTGAGCCAACTTGTGGCTAAGGACTTTGATGACTCTTTGTATAAACAATCTTTTGTTTAATATAATTTACACTTTTATTAATGGCAATGACTTTATTTTTCTTCATATTGTTATATTGTGATATACTATTGTTGTTTTGATAAAGACCTTGAATATACTATAGTGTATGTAAGATGTGGTAGAACATGGGGATGTCTATCATGAAACACATCTTATAGTCATTGTATATTCTAAACTGTTCCTAGTCGATTGAGCCGTCCGATAATAAGGATAAGGATCGCTCGAGTTTGAGACTAGCATTTGCGATGCAGAGTACCACGTTTCATTGGTAAGGAACATAGAGATGTTCGAAGCATGCAAATGGATATTCATACGATGAATGATCGAACTACCCTATCCGGACTTTCCAAGTGGTTATCACTTATCGAGTGGATAAAGTCCGCGGTTTTGGTTGTACACCATTAGTCCTTACTACTTGAAACATCATTGAGACTCTATATGCTAGTACTGTGCTTTGACTCGTTTACCGACTCTATTGGGGTCATCAGATGTCGGGATTGGGTACAGTTACAACACATATAGGAGTCGATGCTTTGTTGTCAAGGATTCACCACATACTTGCGAGTGTGGATATCCTATGCGATCTGAGGAGATATTAGTGTGACGAATCTCTGGCCAGAGTACATGATGTGTTTTAAGAAATGGTTTCTTAGTAACACATGCGATGTCACTATTTGATCTTCAAGATGTATTGCATAGTTATCGAATCTCGAACGACTCTCGATATACCAATGGTTGTTGATTCGATCGGGATATATGGATGAAGGGACCGTACTGTACGCTAACCAAAATCTATTGGTTGTTGCAGGCACTATAAGTGATACCTAGGGAATCATGGGGCGATGTTGCTAGGCGCTCTTACCATGATTCGATGGGCAAGTCGGAAATTGTTGTTCCGAGTCACAAGGAGTTGTGAGCCCACGGCTAGCCGTATCCTTGAACCATTGAGGGTCACACAGAGTAATGGATTTTTAATCCCCGTTGAGATAGTTAAATTTAAAGAGTTAAATTTAATGAACAAAGAAGTTGGACTTCTTATTTAAGAGTAGAGGAGTAAGATTTCCTAAAATGACATAGGGATGGGCATTTTTGGAAATCACTGAATTCGGATTCAGAAAAATTTATCTTGACTTTAAAAGGTGCAGAAATGCTTTCTGTGCACATTGGTGAAATCGGTTTATCAATCGGAGTCATGATGAATTTTATATTAATTTCTGAACATGCGGGCTTTGCTTGTCGGGCTTGAACTTATGACTAATGGGCCCTAAGCTGTTAGTGGCCTACATTATAAATAAGTTATTGCAGTACAGAAATTACACACAACAGGTCACAAATTTTTCGAAAAACCCTAGTATTTTTCCTCTGAAGTGGCCGCCCCCTTTTCCCCTCTGCTCGGTAAAATCCAGTCTGTGAATTTTGAATTGCAGTCTGGTTTAACGGATCAAATTCGTTAATTCTCTTCGTAGAAACTTCTGATAGATTTTCTAGTGCAATCTATCAGAGGGATTAATTATCTGTTCGTGGACCTGATTGAAGAACAGTTCGTCCATCAGTTCCAGGGATATACAACAAGAGCAGAGCAATCTGTTGGTGTCCATAATCTCGCTTCGAGATTGGAGGTAAAAATTTATAATAGTTATTTAATTTTTACACACACAATTTAATCGTTAAGTTTTGATACCCATTATGGAATCGTTCCATATAAAATTTTTAAACTTCCGCTGCATCGGGTATCAATTCTGATTGATCTGATCGTCGCGTTCTCCAACAGTAATCTATGATTTCTCCATCGCCCGCGGCTTCATCTTTTGTCGAAATGTCTTTGGGGTCCTTATCTCCCACAAAGGCTGCCATATGGAGCTGATCAATGTACTCAAGTGCGGCTAAGTTCTACACCTCAAGGTTGTGCACAGTACGTTGTAGTTCTTGCACTTGATTTTGTAAACCTTGGGTATGGATTCCCGACTCTTGACGCCTTAGTGCCTCTTTGTGTGCCTCCTCAAGGAGTATGGCTTGAAGTTCCTTCATGTTAGCTAGGGCAGATGCTAGTTCCTTCTTTGTTTCCTCATGTTCCTTCTCCTCCTTATTGAGTTAATACGCAAACCTTTCCACATCAAATTCAATGTGGTCCTGATGCTCCTCCATCTCGCTCTTGTTATCCTTTAGCGTCTTCAAGTTTTCAATCATTTCATCTTTCTCATATTGCTCCACGTATAGCGAAGACCTCAATGATTCGATAACTTGATCCTTGCTTCGCACAACGTTTTTGCGAGCCGTAACTTTGGTGCGAGCCATCTTCCTAGAATAAAGAGGAATGTGGAATGGGTTCAAAGTTAGAATTCAAAGGGATGAAACTTCAGGCAGAATTGATATAGAACAAAATTTTTAGGCATATTTTCCCAAAAAAACAAAGAAATTTTTGAGATATTTCCAAGGATCGAAACTACTGATCACAAGGAGTATGAGACAATCGACTGAATCAAATTCCGAGTTTCCCACGAAAAGTTATAGGCAAAACAAACATTTCCAAAAATAGTAAAAATGCGGATTTGAGGGTTCAAACGACCGAATTAGGGCAAAAAGTGTTACTAATCCTACAAAGTATGAGTTTGACTCAGAGGGTCGGTTTGGGTCAGGATACGCTAGGCTTGGGTCAAAATTTGACAACGTCAAATTTTTCGATACGAAATCCCATATGTATTTATGAACCTGGCTCTGATACCACTTAAATGTCACTCCCCGAGATCGAGTCGTGCCACCGGCGTTGTTTCAAATTTACACAAATTATAAAACAACAAGCCTTGTAGTACATTATATGCAAACCAGTCTTTTCTCATAAATAAAAGCTCCAAAAATATTGTCTTTACAACTCGATAATCCAAAAACCAATAAATAATTGCGAAAGCGACTAAAAGACTTAAATAACAAAATATTAAATGCAACAATCCCAAAAGAAATAACAAAATTAAATCCTAAAGTGCTTTCTTTCACCAACCCCAAAACTGGTCTTGTTCTCGATCCTCTAATTATTCTTCTATATCATCTGGGAGGGAAAAGGTAAGGGGGTGAGCGTTTTGGAAAACACTCAGCAAGTGGGGGACGTTCGAGACATATACCAAATATATGCATAACATAAAATCATAATCATGAACATGAACATCAAGATAAACATAACTCAATACTTGGGCCATCGGGCCATAACATCATCATGATACATAAACTTTCAACATATGAACATAAGCACTGAAATTCATCTCCTTTCCATTGTTTACTGTCTCCTATATGTTAATCCTCTAAGGAGCGAGACCATGTCCAATATGTTAATCCTCTATGGAGTGAGGTCGTACTACGGTTACCATCCCACCGTATAAGGGCATATCATTACCATATCCATTCGAATCATAATAGTGCTCGACATCATGCATGACACAACATGAACCAACATGACACAAACAAAGACACATGCTCGAACGAATTTCGAAAACCCAAATACCATGACTCATCAATAAATATTTTTAAAACCATATAAAGGAATATACATACAAAATCCCACTTACCGTAGACGTGTACAAAAACAAATAACTTGGCAAGGCCTGGATCGAAACTTCAGATGAAAATTCGAAAGCTCTTTCGAAAACACCTACTCTCTTGGCCAATCAAAGCAAATCCTTTTCTTTAATTTATTCTTAATTCACGAAAGTTCTCTGACAAACTATTTGAACCAATTCTTTTTCATTCCCAATTCCTAGGCCACCACATGAGATTAGTTTTCTTTTGACTTTGCTGACTTCAAGAATAATAAAGAAAAGGGAATAAATTTTGACAGAATTTTGGCTCAAAGGGACGGCCTCTACTACATTAATATGGCGGAGGAAATAGTAGATTTCTGAATATAATTCTTGTGAGGGTTGAGTCTGTATTTATAGGAACACAAAAAAATTAATAATAAACTAGGATTATGACTTTCAAAGTTTGAATAAAAATCTATTCCCAAGATTTGACTACATCTAAATCTTGATCACCTATCTCAATAATATTTTATCATCAAGATATCATGAAACCTAATAAAATCTAAATATTATCTCAAAACGTAATATATACTAATTATCATAAATAAATAAATAATTAATCAATAAGAGATCTTAACCTTAAATTAGGAAAAATTTACGGTCTTCACATTCGGAGCTTTTGAACTTCTTTGAGTCAAATCACGAATTAGAAGCCCATAACTTTTTATTCAAAGGTGATCAGATCTTCCGATCCCAATTTCGGAACTTCCAAACTGTTCGCTACATCCGCACTACATCATTGATTTCCAAACTTGTTTGGAGCTTCCGATCTTCACTTCGGAGCTTTCGAACTGTCAAGACTCTTGGGTCTCTCTAGACCATTTCTGAACATTCTGAATTCAATTTCCTACTTATTGTACCAAAACGAGGACTCCTTAATTATGCTTTGACAATTTAATCATGTTTAGTCATTTGATTAACTTAAACACGAATCAGGTTACTACAGTAAGATTATTGCAAAATCAATGGCTAACAGATTAAAAGGGGTTTTATCTGACATTATTGCAGCAGAAAAAACATATTTTGTGTCGAGTAGAAATATTATGGATAATATCATTGTGGCTTTTGAGTGTGTTCATACCATCAAGAAGAGAGTCAAAGTGCAAATGGGATTGATGGCGATCAAGTTTTATATTCGTAAAGTATGTGATCGGGTTGAATGGCTGTATCTCGTGGAAGTTATGTCGAGGATGGGGTTTTCAACATTTTGGATAGATCGAGTTATGGATTATCTATCCACAACTCATATTTATATTTTGGTGAATGGGATACCTACAGATCCTATTATCCAACAAGAGGCCTCTGTCAAGGGTGTCCTTTAGCTCCGTATTTATTTCTTCTTTGCTCGTAGTGGTTTTCATTTTTATTGCGGAATAGCTTGAGAAGTGGCAGATAAAAAAGGATTAAATGTGCAAGGAGGGCTCCTCCTATTACACATTTGTTTTTTTGTTGACGATAGCCTAATTTTAACTACAATTGAGGAATATAATTGTGTGGAGATTAACAGTATCCTATCTTTTTATGAAATGGTTTTTGGGAAAAAGGTTAATCTTGCAAAATCATCCATATTGTTCAGTCCTAGTACCGCTCAAATTAAGAAGGCCATGGTACTTTTTGGACTAAGAATTTGTCCTTCTGATGCATATATATGCGAATTATTTGAGATTACCTGCATGGATGGGTAGGAGTAAAGCTCGAGTTCTTGATGGCGTAAGAGAAAAAGTGTTGCGTAGGTTGAAGAGTTGGAAGTGTAAATCTTTTTCAATAGGAGGGCGAGAAGTTATTATTAAGGTGGTGGCACAGGCATCCCCTATATATACAATAAATCATTTTTGCCTCTATGCTTCATTGTATAAAAAATTTCAGGCCTTGCTAACAAAGTTCTGGTGGGGTGGATCATTATTGGAGAACAAGTTACATTGGAGAAAAACGAAGGGGTATGGGGTTCCGTGATATATCGGCTTTCAATCAGGCCCTTTTCTCCAAACAATGTTGGAGGTTAATCACTCGGCCAAATGAGTTGAGTTCACAAATACTACGGGCTAAATATTTTCCTCATTACAACTTTTTTCATGTTAAAATGGGGCATCAACCATCGTATGTTTGACGAAGTTTTCTATGGGGGAGAGATCTCCTTGTAAGAGGTATGAGATGGAGGGTTATAGTAGGTAGTAATCTCCAGGTTTTCAAGGAATTGTGGCTTCCAAGGCCCTATTATTTTAAACATATTACTCACCCAAAGCCACATCATATGAACACAGAGGTAGGAGATTTGTTGAATGTGGATGGAAGTTGGAAGTGTACAGCGATTAATGATTGTTTGTGGAATATTGATCATCAAATTCTACATCAGATTCCTATAGGGGGAGTTAATGTTGAGGAGACATTGATTTGGCTTTATGATTTTAAAGATGAATATTCAGTACGATCTAGTTGCAAATTATCTGTGAATATGGATAGGGCAATTGTAAGTGGATCACATTGTCATCTTTCCAGGTACTTTCGTGCTTTATGGAAATCTCGTATTGCAAATAAGGTTACAATTCATGTTTGGAGAGCATTGTATGAAGCTCTAACAACACGTGTTATTCTTGTTTCTCGAGGATGAATATCACATGCCCTAGTTGTCACCATGGAGAAGAGGACTGTTATTAATTTTTTTGGTATTGTGAGATGGCTTTGGAGGTAAGGAGGTTAACCGACATTGGGCCTTTAATAGAGGAGTGCCGGGATAAGAAGTTATTTGGATTATTTTGTTGGGTTATGGATCTTGGGAAAGGGGATTATGTAGGGTGATTTGTTATGGTTATTTAGAGTATTTGGCCGCGTCGAAATAAGTTTTTATTCCAAGGTATGGACTCTCAGGCTAATGAGATTTTGGAGGTTGCAAATGGCTTTCGGGGTAACTTTCTTGCTTACAATATCGTTCATCAGATAGCATCTAGTTGATTGCAGGTGCTTCGATGGGCAGCCCCTCCAAGTAAATGTCGATGTCGATGTCCACCCTGATCGAAACTATATTGGAGTGGGAATTGTTAGTAGGGATGAATTTTGGTGGTACGGTTTGCTTTGGGTAGACTATTTTATGGTAGATTTGCACCGCACATCGCAGAGCTTCGCTGTTCTGGATGGGTGTTTAGCAGCTCACCGATATATTTCTCAAGATTGGGTTTTGGATACGGATTCGTTCGTGGTTGTCCAGGATTTATCTTTCAGATTTCCTCGGACATCTGAAGCTCATGTTTTTCATCGCATTCATGAGATCCGACGTTCTCATCCTCGATCAATTATCCAATTTAATCCTCGATCAGCCAACTTTGAAGCTCATCTCGTAGCTAAGCATGTGTTATCTGTACATCAATGTTTTGTTTGGGATGAAGCAATCTCAATTCTTTAGTTATGGATGAATTTTTTTATCTAAAAAGAAAATTGAAATAAAAAAGGGTGAATTGGAAAAAAAATCCCCAATCATAAACATGATTTAGCATCCAGTCCCTACAACATCCAATTATTATTTGCAATCCCTGACACTCAATTGCATTTGTTTTTCACTACCTACAAAGTCCAATTTACATATTTACCCTTTATATATATATAGATATATATATTTCATATCGGATGCCTGGAATTTTCTCAACCCCACCTCCAAACTAAAGCCCTCACCGCCCTTTCAATGCCAGAAAACTCATGGTCTCAACCACCGAAATCCATCAACCGACGAAACTCACCTACAAAGAGACTGAAGCAAGCAACGAGTCACCTTCTCCGTTCTTCGCTCTTACATATTGACCGAATTTGTGTGTAAGTGCTCATTTTTTGTATGTGTTTGTTGACCATCGATGCCTCCAAGTCGTGTGTTAATGTTGAGATTTTTCTGTCGATTTGATCTTCTTTTATATGTATTTTTCCAGATTTGTCTAGATTTGATCTATTCAGACTCATTTCAAGTGGAATTGAGGTACTTGATATTCATTAGGGTTTAAACCCAAAAATATAATGTCATTAATATCAATTATGAATGAGAAGTCTTCATTTTGTTTATTTATTATTTCCTTTACTTGAAATATAGGATTTTTGGTTGATATAAAAAAACGATTAATTACCATTGTGGTTTGGGGATTTACAAGGACATTATAACTTGGTGATTGAAAGTTTTTCTAATTGGTTGTAGCCGGCAAGTTTTTGTTATTCAATGATTGTTCAAATTGATCGTAAGAGCTACAATCGAAATTCACAAATTTGATAGATAGATTCATGTTTTTGGTTGTATAAAGTTGGGTCTTGTTTTTATATTTTATATATAGGTTTTGATACGATATTATGTTATAGATAATATTGCATTTCTTCTAGTTGAAGTAAATGAAGATTTCAATTTTTCAATATTGATGATACTAATGCATGAATATTGAAGTGCAACGATTTTTATTTTTTTGGGATTTCAAAAAATCAATTGTAAACTCAATCCTTGTTACGAATCTATCTACCAATGATTTTTCTTTATCCGAAGAAGATGATATTGTTGTGCAATCCACTCACCATTTTTTTTGGCTTCTAATATTTTGTAATGTTATCTTCATTTTTTGTATTTTTTAGATGCCCAAATCCATGGTTCTCTTGTATATGATCTTCATAAAACTCTGAATCCAATATTGCACGAAAAATTCTAGTAATTAAATAATAACATTTGGTTTAGATTGACATTTTTCTAAATAACTTTGAGGTTATATTTATGATTTATTATATAGTTCTTTGTTTGAAATGCTTGTACGTGAAATTTTGTTTGATTTGTGATGTTGAAAGATGAAATATTGCTTATTTCCGCTTTAAATAAATTATAGTTCTTCAAATATCATATGTGAGAACTTTTATTGATTAAAAACAACTTTTATTTTTGCAGAATGGAATCTGGAGTAGGTCTTCTTCCAACCTTGCGTTTTTGGGTTGCTGCAAATGTAATGAGAAATTATTTGTGATTTCAATTATGAGTGGATCTAGTTTGGATGATTTATTTCAGAGTTTGTCAAGCAAATATGAACAAATTAATCCTCAATCTATGTCACTACAATACATAGCTCCACAATACAAGATGTACGTTACCTTGAACAACAATGATGATGTCTGTAATATGATACATCTTCACATGTGTATGAGGCTGACTATGATTGAATTGAGGGCCGATAAAAAAGATCAGACTATAGGAGGCTTAAATACTAAGAGGTATAATTCACTCGTTTCCTTTTTTTTTGCACTGTCTATACTGTTTAATTCGGTACTTATTTGTTATCTTTATGTATAGATAGTGTTTGAAAGCGTGATTTTGTTTTTGTACTTCGTTATAGTTTTTTGGTGATTTTTAATGTTTATTCATCCTAAAAGTAATTCTAAAGTTATGGTTGTGATATTCATAAGGGACGACAAAGATGACAGACAATCCAGAAGTGATAATGAGCTTGAAGAGGCCCCCATAAAAAATTTCCTTGATTCTTGATTTCATTGCATCCGTGGGGTGGGCCAAACATTCAAATATGCTGCAGAATTTAGAATTTATATGAAAATATATTCGGTTGCTATAAGACGCTCATTTTTGTTTGCCAAAAATGATAGAGATAAGATTATTGTTGTTTGTACTGAACATAATTGCAAGTGGCGAGTTTATGCATCCAGACATAAGGAAAACAATCTATTTGGGATCAGAAAATGCAATTTACAACACACTTGTGGAGAGGACAATTTATCTGGTAGAGGACACCCACGATCTGATTCAGCTTGGGTCGCAGATTTGATGAAGGATAAATTGAGAGGAGAGTCATCTTGCCGTCCCTGTGCAATGGTGAAATATGTACACAGAGATTTTGGAGTAGATTTAGAGTATCACAAGGCTTGGAAGGGCAAGGAATTAGCTATGCATGATCTCCATGGCACAGATAAGGGGTGTATGACAAATTGAGATGGTATTGTCATGCAGTTAGAGAAAAAAATCTTGGTAGTGTGGCAGATTGTGAGATTGATGTAGTAACCAATAAATTCAAACGGTTATTCCTTTGTTTTATTGCATGTGCAGTTGGTTTTGCTACTGGTTGTAGACCAATGATTTTGAGTGTACTTATAATGATTTACTTGTCGACATCCTTTCTTATTATATATGATTATTATGAAGTATTGATAACTAATTACTTTTTTTACATTTCTGCAGCAGAAAAAGGAGAGAGGAAGGGAAATTGATCTTGGATTTGCCTGTTAGAAAGCATACACGTTCCAGTGGTGGATTTGTGGTTTAGTTTTAGTTTAATGGTTTCAGTTCTTAGACATTTTAGTCCGAACTTTGTGGACTTCAAGTTATTTGTGGTTTAGCGTAGCCTAGATGGTTCTTGTGTTTGTATTGTGCACAACTTATTGATATGCTTGTTATAGTTGACGTTTAACCTTGATGGTGTTGTTATTTGGTGTTGCTGGATACATTAACACAGATGATTGTTTTTTGTGCGCACATGCCTAGTTTGATAAATGAACAACACATGTCGGATTTGTTTGCTGAATATTAGTACATATACTAAGAAATCAGGTTCACTCAATATACACATATGGTACAACATACACTACAGTAAGGTATAATTGTCGAGATTTCATTTATAAATGATACTCTATTGAGTAGTGGTAACGCTAAGTCGCGTCACGCCCAAATTATCCAACTCAATCAGATAACCAAGAATATGTAGTAATATGAGTAGGGATCGTTCCCACGAGAAAAGGGAATTTTAATGTGTTCTAAATAAAATAAAGGGGATTTTTTAGTTGAAATTAACTACTGAAAATTTAAAAACACAACTTAATTAAATTCTTAACAACTATCATACAAGATTCAATTATAACTGAAAAATTCACTGAAAAACAAACCTTGGTATCGGTCGACTACACCCTTGATATTTATTCATTTAATCATCGATTCCTAAAAATAATCAATCCTATCAAATATTCATCATTGAAAATCAAATTCCTATTTTACTTTAATCTTAGTTAATTAGACACCAGCGTTCTAGATTAACCCTTACCAAAAAATAACCCGGATTCCAGCGATCTAGATTTAAATTTAAGGTAGCATTCAAACGAGTAAAACTGATGAATCTAGACAACACAAATACCAGCGATTGTATTTAATGTAGTCAAGAGTTATTCCTACGATTTAACAAATTCAATAGCAGAAAATATTAAACGTAGTTACTTCGCAAATTAGTTGATTCAAACAATTACGGATTTGAATTCTAATTTAGCTATAGTTTGTAAAGTGAAATCCTAAGATGGCCAATCCGAAAATTTCACATACAAGCATGAAATAAAACAGATCAACTATTGATACTCAATAAGGATTAAATCATGAAAATAGAATCTCATAAATAAACAAAATCAAGGGCTTGTCTTCCTCAACCAAGTTCTAAGACTTAGCCACAATGATTCATGAAAAATTCAAGAAAAATTAAAAGAAAGGAAGAAATCTAGAGAGAAAATTGTAATACAAAACCTAGCCGCCAAGGAAAAACTTCAATATCTGATAATTCAGTCTGAAAAATGAAATAAAAGCCTAATAAAATCTAGAGTCCAAAATAAAAGAGTTTCCAAAATTAACAATTCTTTCCCGAACAGCGACGCTCGCTCGATCGATAAGATGTGACCGATCGAGCGAGCCAAAAATTCGAACGTGTGTGTGTGACATGTTATCTCAGTTACACGCAACTTCAAAAGACAAAGTGTCAAGACTGTTCGTCAACCTAAAACAAATCAGTGCAAGTCTCACAATCAAAAACTCTTCTCCCAACAATCCATCAACACAACACAACCCTCTTGAGATAAAATTCCAAAAATTAACTCCATACGTAGCTATAACTAGATAGGATTCGAATTTCAATCCCCTCGTCTATAGCCCAAATGTAACTTCAATCCCATTAAACCCGCAAACCTAGCAATGAAATAGTGGATAGGATTTCATTCACATTCCAAGCCCGGATGGAATTGGTATTATTATTTATTACCATTTTTTTCAAAATTTAACCCCATTTTATCCGCATACTTAGCCACAAACAAGACGAATAGGATTTCAAACATCTTGCTCGCAACCCGGATGGAGTCAATATATCAACAATGCATAAAAGAAAATTCAAAAAGGTGCCCCCAAGAGTGTTTATGCTATATCAACTAAATCATCGAGACTCAAGAACTCTCAAGTTCCACAAACACCTATTGTCGTGCAATGGTCCAATAGACATCCACAAAATCAAATACATCACTACACTTCACCGGTTAAACATGCGTGCTTAAGAATATTCAACAATAAACCTACGGTTTCTCAATCTGATCAAGAGCAAAAAAAAAATTCAAAAATTTCATTTTTTCTCAACTACTCATCATAGGCTAAAATCTCATCCTCAACTCATGCATACGACACACAAACAACACAAGCAACGACACAACAAATCATGAACTAAATGCAATAACACATCAAAACAAATGCAACAGAATGAATGCACCCCCCACAGTTAAATGAAGCATTTCCCTCAATGCTTCAAAACACAAGACACAAACAACAACTAAACAGAATGCAATGCAAAAATTTAAAAACAGAACTCCTCTGGTTTAATGGTCGGCGGAATCCTCCTCGTCAATCTCGGGCGGAGGAACAGGAGCGACATACTGGAATGGGAAGGGAGGCGGGTATGGGAGAGCAGCAGGAATGGCATTTGGGTCAAGGCCAAAATGCAAAGTGAGATTCCTCAACAAAGCATCCACAGCTTGCGAGTTGTGAGCCGCCACAGTATTATGTGCATCTTGGTGATGGGCGAAGGCAGTAATCTCACGGATAGCATCGGCTTGAGAGCGACGAGGAGGCTGAGGTGCTCTTGGGGGTATCGGAGGATGATAAAAATGGTCGTCTCGCAAAAAGTGCTTAATGCGATAAGCCCTCTTGGCCTCGATAGCAGCTGAGTCTATAGGTCGCTTAGGCTGCAACCATTCTTCGTCAGTACGAACTGAAACCCCGGCGCGTATGCACAAAGCAGTGATGACCATCGGAAAGTAAAGACCCACGGCGGTAGAAGTAATCGATCGGCGAATCTCGCTATGGACTACGCGTCCCACGTTAACTGGCCACCCCATATCAAGAGCGTAAAGGAGGAGAGCACGCTCAAGACTAACTTCTCTAGAATGTAATAACGGCATCAGACGGCGAGTCAGAAAAGCATACCATGTGGCAGGAACCACAGGCAAATAGCACTCCTTAAAATTCAATGAAGACACAGGGTCAACCCATGCAGCTCCAGGGTAGGCCAGTTGACCAAGTAATTCCTCCAAATCCGGGTCGAGTTTTAGGCTTTGATAAAGAGAATCATCGACATCCGGCATCTCAAACAAAAAATTCAACTCCTGGGGCAGAAAAGAAACCAATTTCCCCCTGACAAACGCCTTACTATATGTCAGTAGCCCGTAACCAAAATCAGTAATTAAGGAATTAATCATAATTACTTGGGTAGAGTTCGGAAGCTCCGAAGGTGAGTTCGGAAGCTCCGATCAGGATCGGAAGCTCCGAACAAGATCGGAAGCTCCGATCGATATTACGTCAGGCATGACGTGTGGCAAGATCGGAAGCTCCGATCAGGACCGGAAGCTCCGATCACCCTTATCCGGAGTCAACAAGTGATATTTTGGCACGTGGCAGATCAGGATCTTCGGAAGCTCCGATGGCAGGATCGGACGTTCCGATCGAGGTTCGGACGTTCCGATCAAGGATCGGAAGTTCCGATCGTTGTCTATAAATAGAAGGCCGAGGCTTCACTTTTATTTGCCAATTCCGAGTTCTCCTTTCCATTCTAGTCCTTTTGGAGCTGTTCTAGTCTTCTTAGGCTTGGTCCGAAGGTCGGCGAGGCGTTCGGTAGTCGTAGCGGAGTTGTGCCCAAGTTCTGGAGGCATCGACATCAAAGGGCTAACGACGGACAAAGGTATAGCTTTTGCTTCCTATAAATATTTGGGAGTATGCAATAGCTTAGTTAAGGCTTTTAGAGCACTTTAATGATAGTAGTATCATTTGGCAGTGTAGAGCAGACTATAGGCGTGGACCTAGAGTTGGTAGAGCTTGCACTGTTTTGAGGTACGAAAGTACTGTTCGAGATATCCTGACTGAGTATGCATGTATTATGTGACTGCATGATTTATATGTCATGATATTATGCTGCATTCATTTGCATCTTGCTGTATCTCTTTCGAGATGTCTATAGTAGGGTTGTACCCTATCCTGTTAGTGGATGGACTTCCATCGATTTGGGTCCGGCGTATCCACGGTTATCTCGGTATGGGAGCCACCTCCTGAAGCGACGGCAAAGCGTGCTACATACCAGGGCCCGGTCTGTCTCTGTTATCTGATCCTTGACCTCGAGTCTATAGGGAGTTCACTTTGCATGCATGTATACTCATACTCTCGTACTGAGCATTTTATGCTCACGTCTCGTACTCTGTATTTTCTGGACACCCTATTCCATGGGGCAGGTTTGCGATTGGACGAGGAGGGTGGATCCAGGAGGGGCTAGTCAGTGGTTGGCCAGCTGGAGCTTTGTCTAGGTTTTATTACTGTTGTTTGGGTTTATAGCTATTCGATTTGGTTGTATATTATTGGATAAATTACAGATTCCTTTACTTGGGATTGTATATTGTTTGTGGTTTCCGCAGTTTTATTCTGATATCTATTTAATTAAGTTAATTGCATGCATAAGTTCTGTTTAGTAGGCGATCCGGGTAAGGGTCACTACATCTCCGCTGCATTAGCATAAAATTCATGGACAATGGGTACGACAGCGGGAGGAGGTTGCGTGCAAAATTTATTCCAACCACGTTCTTGAATAAATCGAAAGAATTCACTATCACCAAATTCCAATTCGAATCCACGCTCGGGAATGGGAGATCGGGTTACCTTAGCGTGATCGTAGCGATCACGAGCCGCTTGATTGACAAAGTGCCCGGCGAGGTTGGCGGAAGAACGAGCCGCAGCCGCGCCTTGAGAATATGACTCGCCGGTAACTCTAACTCGTTTAGGCCCCATGATATCCCAAAGATGATACAAATAATAGTAGGGAAATTCTTCAAACACCTTGCGTGCAAACAAAATTCCGGTGGATTCCTAGAATTGTGGCGGCCGATCAGAGAAGATGAGGTCCGGTAGAGGTGCACGGATGATATGGAGGTGTCGAGGCGCTTGTGTGTATCGGCGGTGATAGATAGTGACTGAGGTGGCGTAAGCGTGATGTGACGGCGTGAGAAATTTCCGGAGAAGGAGAAGAGCGGATGGTAGAGAAGATTCCTGGAAGAGATGAGCGGAGCCTAGTGGTGTTGCCTCCGATTGAATCCCTGCGGATTAAGATGAAGAAGATGAGAGAAATATAGATGAAGGGTTTTGGGGATTTAGGGATTTAGAGGAAAAGAGGGGGAAGTAGGGTGAGAGAGAGAGTAAATCGCGATTTAAGTCGCGTATAGAAGGGCTCGCTCGATCGGTAAAATGTGACCGATCGAGCGAGCAAAAATAACCCAACTCACTGTTTTGCTAAAAGAGCGTCTCGCTCGATCGGTAAAGAATAACCGATCGAGCGAGCAAAAAAATACGAACGTACTGCCTATGCAAAAAAACGTCCCGCTCGATCGGTAAAGATTGACCGATCGAGCGGGCCTAAAAAAATTTCAAAATATTTTTGGATTTTTCTAATTTAACGAAAAACAAAAGCTAGGAAATAAAAAGAAGGACAAGGGAAAAGAAACAAAAAACACTGGGTTGCCTCCCAGTCAGCGCTAAATTTACAGTCAGTCTATAGCTCGACTGCATGCTACGATTCACTCGACATTTTGCGGAGCATCTAGAGTGATATCATGCTCGTCCCATCCTACATTCACGTGGACTCCTTCATAGTAGTGTTTAAGTCGGTGACCATTTACCTTGAATGTTTTGGATGTGTACAAGCTCTGAATTTTGACTACACTATGGGGAAAGACATTAGTGACAACAAACGGGCCATTCCAACGTGAACGCAACTTACCTGGAAATAACCGAAGCCGTGAGTGATAGAGAAAAACTTTCTGACCGACTTCGAATTCCCGTCTAGAAATCATCTTTTCGTGGAAGGCCTTTGTATTGTCTTTGTAAATCTTTGAACTGGCATATGCATCATTGCGCTCCTCTAATTCTTGTAACTGCAACTTCCGATGCTTGCCACTCTCATCCATCTGCATGTTAAAGTTTTTGATAGCCCAATAGGCTCTATGCTCCAATTCTACAGGCAGATGGCATGGTTTTCCAAATATCAGCCAATATGGGGACATTCCAATTGGCATCTTGAACGCGGTTCTGTAAGCCCACAAAGCGTCATCCAAGCGCAAGCTCCAGTCCTTCCTTGTAGGATTCACGGTCTTTTCTAGGATGGACTTGATTTCTCTGTTCGAAACCTCAGCTTGACCATTGGATTGTGGATAGTATGCAGTGGAGATCATGTGCATCACATGGTATTTTTTAAGCAAACTAGCCACAGTTCGGTTGCAGAAGTGCGTTCCTCTATCACTGATGATGGCTCGTGGAATCCCAAACCTAGAGAAAAGATTGTGCTTGATAAACTCTGCGACAACTTTAGAATCATCAATACGGGTGGCCTTTGCTTTCACCCATTTCGACTCATAGTCAACAGCAAGTAATATATATATATATATATATATATATATATATATATATATATATATATATATAGATATAGATATATATGAACTTGGAAAAGGTCTCATGAAGTCGATGCCCCAAACATCAAAGATTTCACAAACTAAAATTGGTTGCTGGGGCATCTCCTTACGTTGGGATATATTACCTGACTTCTGGAATTGAGCGCACGACTTACAGAAAACGTAAGCGTCTCGAAATAAGGATGGTCAGAAAAATCCGCAATCCAACACCTTTCTTGTTGTCCTTTTTGCTCCAAAATGGCCACCACACGCATAAGAATGACAAAACGTGAGAATAGGGATTACCTCGCTTGCAGGTACACATCGTCGTATGACTTGATCAGCGTAGTGTTTCCACAAGTATGGATCATCCCACACAAAATACTTAGCATCACTTCTCACTTTGTCCTTTTGCGCCTTTGAAAATTCAGAGAGAAACCCTTTAGTAACTAAATAATTGACAATATTGGCGTACCAGAGTAATTCTGTGTTTGCTGAAAACAGTTGCTCATCAGGAAATTCTTCACGCAAGCTCAGCTCCTCATCGATATGAACTAGATGGCTCAAGTGATCAGCGACTCGATTCTCGGTTCCTCTTTTGTCCTTGATTTCCACATCGAACTCGCTCAAGAGTAGTATTCATCTTATTAATCTTGGTCTTGCCTCCTTCTTCGCCATCAGAAAGCGAAGAGCTGCATGGTCAGAAAAACAATGATTTTAGCACCAAGTAAATAAGATCGAAATTTTTCTAATGCAAAAACAACAGCCAAGAGCTCCTTTTCAGTGGTGGAGTAGTTCTGTTGGGTATCGTTCAGGATACGCAAAGCGTAGTAGATAGCATGCAATGCTTTCCCATTTTTTTGGCCCAAAACCGCGCCCACATCATAGTCGCTGGCATCACACATAATCTCAAATGGTTTGCTCCAGTCAGGCGGTTGGATTATTGGTGCAGATGTCAATGAGTCCTTGAGTTTGTCAAAAGACTTTTTGCATGGTTCATCAAACTCAAACGGAACATCTTTTTGCAACAGTTTGCACATGGGAGATGCGATCTTGGCAAAGTCCTGAATGTATCTCCTGTAGAAACCTGCATGGCCAAGAAAAGAACACACTTCCCACACACATGTGGGATAAGGGAGAGACTGAATAATATCAATTTTAGCTTTCCTCAATTCCCCGGCAACGGCGCCAAAATTTGGTAGCGCTAAGTCGCGTCACGCCCAAATTACCCAACTCAATCAAATAACCAAGAATATGTAGTAGTGTGAGTAGGGATCGTTCCCACGAGGAAAGAGAATTTTAATGTGTTCTAAAAAAATAAAGGGGAATTTTTAGTTGAAATTAACTACTGAAAATTTAAAAACACAACTTAATTAAATTCTTAACAACTATCATGCAAGATTTTCAATTATAACTGAAGAATTCACTGAAAAACAAGTCTTGGTATCGGTCGACTACACCCTTGATATTTATTCATTCAATCATCGATTCCTAAAAATAATCAATCCTATCAAATATTCATCATTGAAAATCAAATTCCTATTTTACCTTAATCTTAGTTAATTAGACATCAGCGTTCTAGATTAACCCTTACCAATAAATTAACCCGGATTCCAGCGATCTAGATTTAACTTTAAAGTAGCATTCAAACGAGTAAAACTGATTAATCTAGACAACACAAATACCAGCGATTGTATTTAATCTAGTCAAGAGTTGTTCTTACGATTTAACAAATTCAACAGCAGAAAATATTAAACGTAGTTGCTTTGCAAATTAGTTGATTCAAACAATTACGGATTTGAATTCTAATTTAGCTATAGTTTGTAAAGTGAAATCCTAAGATGGCCAATCCGAAAATTTCACATACAAGCATGAAATAAAACAGATCAACTATTGATACTCAATAAGGATTAAAGCATGAAAATCAAATCTCATAAATAAACAAAATCAAGGGCTTGTCTTTCTCAACCAAGTTCTAAGACTTAGCCACAACGATTCATGAAAAATTCAAGAAAAATTAAAAGAAAGGAAGAAATCTAGAGAGAAAATTGTAATACAAAACCTAGCCGCCAAGGAAGAACTTCAATATCTGATAATTCAGTCTAAAAAACGGAATAAAAGCCTAATAAAAGCTAGAGTCCAAAATAAAAGAGTTTCCAAAATTAACATCGATCGAGCTAGCCAAAAAATGTACTCCTACTATTTTGCAGATTCCGCGAGCCGCTCGATCGGTTAAATCTTGCAGATCGATCGGCCGAAAATTCCAGAGCATACTGTTTTCAACTTCACATGCTCCGCTCGATCGGTTAAATATCGCAGATCGATCGAGCGCTTCTCTTCAAAATAATTTTGTCATTCCCCTTCGCTCCATAGTTCGTCCATGCAACCGCTAAAACGCACAACCTAACCAACAAAACCGGGAAACCAATCATGCAGACACAAAATATGCAATACGAATAAAATACTTAATTAAAACACATAAACGAATGCAAAACAATAACAAAATGACATTAAAATAAGCAACACAAACACAACTATCAAGTAGATATCAAATGGTTTTACTATTTCATTTTCAACATGCACCATATATGTGGTAAGTAGATACCAAATGGATTTACTATCTTAGACATGAAATTCATCAAGTCTCACTTTGTTGCAATGTGCTTGTTTTACCATGTTATGTACTTTATTATCGGTCATATGTACTTCAGTATAGACTTGGTTGTACCTTATTTTCTTAAATATATATTCTAGTTAGCTCTTTCAATATTTATTGCTAAGTTCTTATTTGCCACAAAATTTTAGTGACTACTACCCAAAGTGCACATGTATGTCCTATATTCACCTCATCAACTTAGTGAATAAATCCAAGGTCATGCTTGTGATTATACGTAAATTATACTCTATTGAGTATATACCAAATGGTTTTACTATCTTAGACATTAAATTCATCAAGTCTCACTTTGTTGCAAAGTGCTTGTTTTACCACGATACGTACTTTATTATCGGTCATATGTACTTCAATATACACTTGGGTGTACCTTAGTTTCTTAAATATATACTCTAGTTAGCTCTTTCAATATTTATTGTTAAGTTCTTATTTGCCACAAAATTTTAGTGACTACTACCCAAAGTGCACATGTATGTCCTATATTCACCTCATCAACTTAGTGAATAAATCCGAGGTCATGCTTGTGATTATACGTAAATTATACTCTATTGAGTATATACCAAATGGTTTTACTATCTTAGACATGAAATTCATCAAGTCTTACTGAAACGACCCTTACCTCTACCAAATAATAATTAAAAAAATACGGATTTTTCAAAAAATTTCGACATAACCTATCTATTTATATAACAACTCACTTGTTACAGACAGAAAATTTAAAATCACAACCAACAACACTAAACAAGATAGACCGAGAAAAGAATGGGAAACTAAGAAAAAGATTCGACATACAAACAACTAAAGGTTAAATAATTTGATAATTATGAACCCAATAACATACAATAAATCCTTATATTTACATTAATCCAATCAATAAAATAATAGATTTTAAAGCATTAAAACTTGAACTACTATTGCGGAAGACTGGCATAGGTCGGAGGGATGTGTCGTATCCGCTTTACAGTCCGCTTGATAGTCATGCCCCTCGATCTCATAAAATAATCTAACCTGCACCTAGTAGATATAGTGAGCCTATGGGCCAACAAAATATGGGGGAAATAACGAATACTATATACATACATGCACACGCAAGATTAAAAATAGCTTTTACTAAAAATACTTTTGTTTTATGCCCTTACTTTAAACAAAAATAGACTTCTAAAAAGAATGAGAGAACATGAATATAACATATGCATGGCTAAGTCTAACATAATCAATGTATACTGAAACATAGTCATAAATATTTTGAACTTAGATCCTTGAATTGTGACTCTGTGATTTCGATCATGATCATGGTTGCAGTGCCCTATGCCGCAAGAAAGTCAAGATTTCTCCCAACCTGTCTTGCCCATACTTGGTAAGGGAAGCCAAGATTTCTCCCAGCCCGTCCAAACCCATACTTGGTAAGGGAAGCCAAGATTTCTCGCAGCCCGTCCAAACCCATAAATTTTGTAAGGGAAGCCAGAACGTCTCCCATCCCGTCCAAACCCATACTTTTTATAGTCACAATCATCTCACTTTATTCATAAAAAAAATATTTTCTTTCATTCTTGATTCAGGAACTTAGCATGCATATGAAGAATAGGTGTACTCGTAAATATGAATCAATAATCATGCAAGAGACTCAAATATGGATGACCTGGATAGTGATTTAGGGAGCAAACCAATGATGGAAAACTAAACCATAATTTAACGCTTAAGACATTTAGAGTGGTTCGTCCGTAAAGCTTATAACTCACTCGATTCTTATCCAAAAAGAATTCCGCTAGAAAACACAACTCCCTCACACTTAAAACTAAATAAGAAAGTCATCCTCGGGGTAGTATTCCTATCCAAACATTTTATAAAAATTTATTTTACGGACAGCAACCTCATTTAAACCAAAATTCTGCACCTATACAGTCAATAGCCTAGAACTCGACCAACTCTTAACCGAATTGGTTCCCGCTTGAAAAGACGGTTCCCTATCATCCTAGACTATTTTCAAACCCGAGCCCTTGACCAAAACCTGAGTTTAACCCTGCTTTAAAAATCAGTTTCCGGGCAGCCCAAACACTAGACAAAATTCTGCTCAAGACCCATTTCTTATACCCCATCAAAACTTAGCTATAAGAATCCCAAGTCCCGAGCCAACAAACTAGGATCGTGACCAACACTTAGACTCTTCCCAATCCCTAAAAACTCATCCCTAAACAACTCGAGTTAGATCAAAAATGGCAGCCCTTAACCATGCCCAAAACTGAGCCAACCATTCCCAAATTCGAAGTGTTCTTCAACTCTAACTTACAATCTAACTTCAAACCATCCTAAGCACTATCATGTGAGCTACATTCTCACCCATGGTAGCCCCTATCACCATCCAAACATCACACAAAAACAGGGCAAAGTTTTGAAATACACATGCTCCATTTCTGAAATTTTCGAACTCAATGACATGATGGAGACTTCAACCAAGCTTTTGCCCAACACATTACAAACCATAAGAAACAATAATGGCCATCCTTAAGCATGAACATAGCAACATATATCTATATATATATAGATATATATATATAATGAAAATTTCGCAATAATGGCCCTAAAATTTCAGAAAAATCGAAATACACACAATAGGACAATCACATGACATAATAATCTACTTGGAGTCAAATGAAAACCATAATCTTGCCTTAATCAGAAAACAATCAGAAAAGAAAGGGAAGGGGAAGCTCAACAAGCTGTGACCGAGACCGAGCTAGAGTGCCGAAATGAGCTTGAACCGCGAGCTCAGGGGAAGACCACGCCGAAGAGGAAAAGCGAGCTGCTGGGGCCGAGGTTTGAAGGAAAAATGAAAATGGAGAAATCTGGTGAGGCCGATTGAATGAGGGAGCAGGTAAAATGGAGAATAGTCTGCTATTCGAATGGCTTGGAGAAGGGGAGATAAATTTTGGGCCGATGAAATGGGCTGGGCGAAATCCTTAGTGGGTCGTGACTAGGCTGAGGAAGTTCTTAAAATGGGCCGAGTTGTGTTCGGCCCTGATTCCGCAAATACACAAATTTGAAATTTCAAGAATTAAATGCCCAAATTTTATTTACCGGGTTTTTTTTAAAAAAAATGCTAAATAATTTAAAATATTTGAGCAACTATACTTTAAAGAAATTAAAGCAACTAGATTCAAGAAATTAAAATCAATACTTAAATATTTTGATGTCGCAGCGATAAATAAAATATTTAAACAATGAACAGAGCAAATAAAATAATTTAAACAAACTAGACTAAAGTTTAAAAGAAATTTAAATAAATACACAAGCGGAATAAAAACTTTTAAAATGATTTGGATAATTAAAAAGGATTTAAATAAATAAGCTAGACATTTAAAATAATTTAAAATAACTAACCGCTAAATTAAGGCTATTTAAAAAATAAATAAGTTGGACACTCGAAAATATTTAAACAAATAAGCTAAACAATTAAAATCATTTAAAAGAATAAACTAAACAATTAATTAAAATCATTTAATTATGCAAACTTAAACCTTTAAAATATTAAAACAATTAAATTGCACAATAAAAAATCATTTAGACAAATAAACTTAAACAATTAAAAACATTAATTAAATAGTTAATACAATAAAAATTATTTTAATAAATAATAAAAAAATTTAATAGCACATAATTCAGATTAAGAATTTAAATCAATTAAACTTAAAAATAAAAATCCTAATATTTATTAAATTAATGCATGCGATTTAGTAGATTGGACTTTAGGCATCACAATTCCTTCCCCCTTAAATGGAATTTCGTCCTAAAAATTCAAGACTTACTAACTAGGTTCGAATACCTTAGACCAGATCAACACTAAATTTTCTAACTTTGCACCTACATGAGTTGGCCCAAATCAGCTTTCGATTCGCACTCTGATGTTTATTGATATCTATATAATCAAAGATCTGACTAACTCTTATTGCAAAATAAATTTTCAAATTCATATTTATCCCCAAATGATTGTAGCCCAAGAGAAATTTTTAATCAATGTTTACCATGTGACTTTAAAAGTTTTAATTCGCCCCCTAAACTCCTAAAATATCTGATGTCTGCCTTAGTTTGATAACCTTAAATCCTGGATCGTAACTTAAATCAATAAATATCCGTAAAACCAATAAATAATTTATGTCGACCTTACTTCTAACTTAAAAGCTTCCTAACAACGAAACTATGTTTAATGTCTAATCACCAGCTAAACTTAACTCATATAATATACAACTCGAGCTCTAAAGAAATTCACAAGTTCACAAAATACTTAGCAACTAACACTGATCTTTTCTAAATAGGATTGTTAAGGTATTATACAATTCTACCTCGTTAGACCTTTAGATACGAGATGATTCTAACTCGTACTTCCACAACAACGACACATGAAACCCATCATGCGTTCCTAACAACTCTGCGCCATCTCAACATATAAAGCAAATTACCTATCTCCTCGACAATCGCATAAGAACCGACAAAACGAGTAAATTTCATTATATTCCCAAATCGGTAATATTACGGAACAATGATACCTTCAAGAACAACTTAATATCCATTTTGAAATTCTAAAGGTATGCCACTTATTAGTAGTGCTACACTTAATGGTCCTGGGCTTATGTTCAACCCCTTACGCAACGACTAAGAAATCCACAATTTACACCTCAAGTAAAAATATACCATGAGTTATTATCCATTTATTGGATTAGACGGTCTCTAAGTACCAAATAATTCTAACATATCCATTTTGAAATTCTAAAGGTATGCCACTTATTAGTAGTGCTACACTTAATGGTCCTGGGCTTATGTTCAACCCCTTACG
Organism: Henckelia pumila; assembly: GCF_033568475.1. Lineage (NCBI taxonomy): Eukaryota > Viridiplantae > Streptophyta > Magnoliopsida > Lamiales > Gesneriaceae > Henckelia > Henckelia pumila. Next base: position 112,948,485 of record NC_133123.1, on the reverse strand, counting down.
CAACGACTAAGAAATCCACAATTTACACCTCAAGTAAAAATATACCATGAGTTATTATCCATTTATTGGATTAGACGGTCTCTAAGTACCAAATAATTCTAACATATCACCTGAAGACATATCACAAATCTCTAGTTCAACTTGATAGCAAGTTTGGAAAATCCAAAAATTCCTAAATTATTATATGTACAACCTGAATTCATATTTCAAGAACTTAGTACCCAATTAGGCACCTTGAAGAGTTTGTAATTCGATTGAAAATGCTTTCTCATTGTTCCTCAAGTACCTTAGCATTTTACCGGTAAAAAAATCTTCAGCGTATTCAGGAACTTCCTAAATATTCTATTCGTCTTTTGTACCCATAGTTGGTGCAATAGCTTTACTGGTTGACATTCACAAAATCTTAGAATGTTAATGTAAAGTACCCAAAAGTCTCTAGGGAAAACTCTATTTCCTATCTCGCAACTATTCACCCATTCAGCTTACCAAAATCATCTGTTTACTCTTAACAATCCTATTTAAAATTAAAACAACTTATTCCACTAACTCACTAACTAGAAATCTACTCGCTAGAACCAGATATAATTGATAGTCGTCATTCCTCAGAACACAACGATAACTTAGGATTTATTTAGTACTAATACTAAATTTCAATAGTCTAAACACTTACTAAACGGCTACGAGCCAATTCTCTACACAAGAATTTGAAATAATAATTGAAATTATGATCCACCCAAATCCTCATCATGATGAATCATGAAAGGAAACAGACATACAAGTAATATTGCTTATTGTAAAATGAAATAATGCAAGCATTAAAAACAAACGAGCTGAAAATAAAAATCTAGATAAGTGAAAACAACTCACTCATAATTCAATTCTAGGGGTGAATGTATAATAAAGGAGGCTCCATGAATAATGAACATGAGCCAACAAAATCCAAATCTCGTAATCATTCATCCGTGAGTAATTAAATCATGCTCAAACAAGCAAAGCATAACTAAGAGCAATCGGTGTGACTTTAGTCGAGAGAAGTCCACACAAGTCAATAATCAGGAAAAAAAAACGGTCTCAAAATAAAATCAACACTAAATTCTATCCATAAGAGAATAAATGACAACAAGGACACAACGACTAATATCTCCTAATGCACAAGTTTAATATTTTCCATCAAGCTCCTACAATCTCATAAAATTATTAACACTACCTAATAACTCAAACAACATCCACGTACTATCCAAAACTGGAAGGAATATTATTACACCAACTCCGTTTAACATGGAACCGCATGCTACAAAAATAAACAGTCAAATAATACACTTTAAATTATAAAAGAAGTTTTAAACAAAAATAAAAACTAAACTACACACATAATTAAATTAAACATCCAGTTTTAAAAATATTTTAAAAAGAAGGTGACATCAAAACATTTAAAGTAATAAATCAATTACGACTACCATATAAAATTCATTAAAACTTACAGACTTTGAGGCGAGATTTCTCGAGTTTTTTGCAATCGGCAGTAGGCACAACCCAAACCAGAACCATGATTTGATACCAACGGAAACGACCCTTACCTCTACTAAATAATAATTAAAAAAAACATGGAATTTTCAAAAAATTTCGGCATGACCTATCTATTTATATAACAACCCACCTGTCACAGACAACAAATTTAAAATCACAACCAACAACACTAAACAAGATAAACCGAGAAAGGAACGGAAACCTAAGAAAAAGATTCGACATACAAACAACCAAAGGTTAAATAATTTGATAATTACAAACCCAATAACTTACAATAAATCCTTACATTTACATTAATCCAATCAATAAAATAATAGACTTTAAAGCATTAAAATTTGAACTACTATTGCGGAAAACTGTCATAGGTCAGAGGGATGTGTCGTGCCCGCATTACAGTCCGCTCGATAATCATGCCCCTCGATCTCATAAAAAAATCTCACCTGCACCAAGTAGATGTAGTGAGCCTAGGGGCCCAGCAAGAATATGGGGAAAATAACGAGTACTATATACATAAATGCACACGCAAGATTAAAAATAGCTTGTACTAAAAATACTTTTGTTTTGTGCCCTTACTTTAAACAAAAATAGACTTCTAAAAAGAATGAGAGATCATGAATATAACATATGCATGGCTAAGTCTAACATAATCAATGTATCTGCATAAACTGTACTGAAACATAGTCATAAATATTTTTAACTTAGATCCTTGAATTGTGACTCTGTGATTTCGATTATGATCATGGCTGCAGTGCACTATGCCGCAAGGAAGTCAGGATTTCTCCCAGCCCATCTTGCCCATACTTGGTAAGGGAAGCCAAGATTTCTCCCAGCCCGTCCAAACCCAAACATGGTAAGGGAATCCAAGATTTCTCCCAACCCGTCCAAACCCATAAATTTGGTAAGGAAAGCCAGAACGTCTCCCAGCCCATCCAAACTCATACTTTTCTATAGTCACAATCATCTCACTTTATTCATAAAAAAATATTTTCCTTTCATTCTTGATTCAGGGACGTAGCATGCATATGAAGAATAGGTGTACTCGTAAATATGAATCAATAATCATGCAAAAGACTCAAATATGGATGATCTGGATGGTGATTTAGGGAGCAAACCAAGGATGGAAAACTAAACCATAATTTAGCGCTTAAGACATTTACAGCGGTTCGTCCGTAAAGCTTATAACTCACTCGATTCTTATCCAAAAAAAATTCCGCTAGAAACCACAACTCCCTCACACTTAAAACTAAATAAGAAAGTCATCCTCGGGGTAGTATTCCTATCCAAACATTTTATAAAAATTTATTTTCCGGACAGCAACCTCATTTAAACCAAAATTCTGCACCTATACAATCAATAGCCTAGAACTCGACCAACTCTTAACCGAATTGGTTCCCGCTTGAAAAGACGGTTCCCTATCATCCTAGACTATTTCCAAACCCGAGCCCTTGACCAAAACCTGAGTTTAACCCTGCTTTAAAAATCAGTTTCCGGGCAGCCCAAACACTAGACAAATCTGCTCAAGACCCATTTAATATACCCCATCAAAACTTAGCTATAAGACTCCCAATTCCCGAGCCAACAAACTAGGATCGTGACCAACACTTAGACTCTTCCCAATCCCTAAAAACTCATCCCTAAACAACTCTACTTAGCTCAAAAATTGCAGCCCTTAACCATGCCCAAAACTGAGCCAACCATTCCCAAATTCGAAGCGTTCTTCAACTCTAACTTACAATCTAACTTCAAGTCATCCTAAGCACTACCATGTGAGCTACATTCTCACCCACGGTAGCCCCTATCACCATCCAAACATCACACAAAAACAGGGCAAAGTTTCGAAATACACATGCTCCATTTCTGAAATTTTCGAACTCAAATGACATGATGGAGACTTCAACCAAGCTTTTGCCCAACACATTACAAACCATAAGAAATCATAATGGCCACCCTTAAGCATGAACATAGCAACATATATATATATATATATATATATATATATACTGAAATTTTCGAAATAATGGCCCTAATATTTCATAAAAATCGAAATACACACAATAGCACAATCACATGACATAATAATCTACTTGGGGTCAAATAAAAACCATAATCTTGCCTTAATCAGAAAACAATCAGAAAAGAAAGGGAAGAGGAAGCTCAACGAGTTGTGGCCGAGACCGAGCTAGAGTGCCGAAATGAGCTTGAACCGCGAGCTCAGGGGAAGACCACACCGAAGAGGAAAAGCGAGCTGCTGCGGCCGAGGTTCGAAGGAAAAATGAAAATGGAGAAATCTGGTGAGGCCGATTGAATGAGGGAAAAGGAAAAATGGAGAAGAGTCTGCTATTCGAATGGCTTGGAGAAGTGGAGATAAATTTTGGGCCAATGGGCTGGGCGAAATCCTTAGTGGGACGTGACTAGGCTGAGGAAGTTCTTAAAATGGTCGAGTAAAAGTGTTATGCCCTGATTCCACAAATACACAAATTTGAAATTTCAAGAATTAAATGCCCAAATTTTATTTACCAGGTTTTTTTAAAAAAAATGCTAAATAATTTAAAATATTTCAGCAACTATACTTTAAAGGAATTAAAGCAACTAGTTTCAAGAAATTAAAATCAATACTTAAATATTTTGATGTTGCGGCGATAAATAAAATATTTAAACAATGAACAGAGCAAATAAAATAATTTAAACAAACTAGACTAAAGTTTAAAATAAATTTAAATAAATACACAAGCGAAATAAAAACCTTTAAAATGATTTTGATAATTAAAAAGAATTTAAATAAATAAGCTAGATATTTAAAATAATTTAAAATAACTAACCGCTAAACTAAGGCTATTTAAAAAATAAATAAGTTGGACATTCGAAAATATTTAAACAAATAAGCTAAACATTTAAAATCATTTAAAAGAATAAATTAAACAATTAATTAAAATCATTTAATTATGCAAGCTTAAACCTTTAAAATATTAAAACAATTAAATTTCACAATAAAAAATCATTTTGACAAATAAACTTAAACAATTAAAAACATTAATTAAATAGTTAGTACAATAAAAATCATTTGAATAAATAATAAAATATTTTAATAGCACATAATTCAGATAAAGAATTTAAATCAATTAAACTTAAAAATAAAAATCCTAATATTTATTAAATTAATACATGCGATTTAGTAGATCGAACTTTAGGCGTCACACTTACTTTCTTGCAATGTGCTTGTTTTACCACGATATATACTTTATTATCGGTCATATGTACTTCAAGATAGACATGGATGTCCCTTATTTTCTTAAATATGTACTCTAGTTAGCTCTTTCAATATTTATTGTTAAGTTCTTATTTGCCACAAAATTTTAGTGACTACTACCCAAAGTGCACATGTATGTCTTATATTCACCTCATCAACTTATTGAATGAATCAGAGGCCATGCTTGTGATTATACGTAAATTATACTCTATTGAGTATATACCAAATGGTTTTACTATCTTAGACATGAAATTCATCAAATCTCACTTTGTTGCAATGTTCTTGTTTTACCACGTTATGTACTTTATTATCGGTCATATTTAATTTCAGATAGACTTGGTTGTACCTTATTTCCTTAAATATGTAATCTAGTTAGCTCTTTCAATATTTATTGTTAAGTTTTTATACTTTAGTGACTACTATCCAAAGTGCACATGTATGTCCTATATTCGCCTTATCAACTTAGTGAATAAATCCGAGGTCATGCTTGTGATTATACGTAAATTATTCTCTATTGAGTATATACCAAATGGTTTTACTATCTTAGACATGAAATTCATCAAGTCTCACTTTCTTGCAATGTGTTTATTTTACCACGATATGTACTTTATTATCGGTCATATGTACTTCAAGATAGACTTGGCTGCACCTTATTTTCATAAATATTTACTCTAGTTAGATCTTTCAATATTTATTGTTTAGTTCTTATTTGTCACAAAATTTTAGTGACTACTACCCAAAGTGCACATGTATGTCCTATATTCTCCTCATCAACTTATTGAATAAATACGAGGTCATGCTTGTTATTATACGTAAATTATACTCTAATGAGTATATACCAAATGATTTTACTATCTTAGACATGAAATTCATCAAGTCTCACTTTCTTGCAATGTGCTTGTTTTACCACGTTATGTATTTTATTATCGGTCATATGTACTTCAAGATAGACTTGGTTGTACCTTATTTTCTTAAATATGTACTCTAGTTAGCTCTTTCAATATTTATTGTTAAGTTTTTATTTGCCACAAAATTTTAGTGACTACTACCCAAAGTGCACATGTATGTCCTATATTAACCTCATCAACTTATGGAATAAATCCGAGGTCATGCTTGTGATTATACGTAAATTATACTCTATTGAGTATATACCAAATGGTTTTACTATCTTAGACATGAAATTCATCAAGTCTCACTTTCTTGCAATGTGCTTGTTTTACCACGATATGTACTTTATTATCGGTCATATGTACTTCAAGATAGACTTGGATGTACCTTATTTTCTTAAATAAGTACTCTAGTTAGCTCTTTCAATATTTATTGTTAAGTTCTTATTTGCCACAAAATTTTATTGACTACTATCCAAAGTGCACATGTATGTCCTATTTTCATCTCATCAACTTAGTGAATAAATCTGAGGCCATGCCTTTTTACACCACGTTATGTACTTTATTATCGGTCAGATGTAATTCAGTATAGACTTGGATGTACCTGATTTACTTAAATATGTACAGTAGTTAACTCTTTCATTAGTAAGTCATACGCATGAAGCGCGGTCGCACGCCTTTGTAAGAGCCCCCGCGCTGCTTCTGTGCAAAAAATGACCCATAGTCAGATCCAACAGTGCACCCGCACAAGTTTGTTAGCACGCCCCCGTGACTTCTCTACTGAAATCTTCATAAAGTAAGATCCAACAGTGCACCCGCACGATTTTGAAGCTTGCCCCCGCGCGGCTGCTCTTCAGAAATTCGCTCAAAGTCAGTTAAAACAGTGCGCCCGCATGAGTTTGTAAGCGCGACCGCGCGGCTGCTCTTCAAGAATTGGCATTCTGTTCCAACAATGCACCTGCGCGTCTTTGGTACGAGCCCCCGCGCCTACATTAATTTTTTTTAAAAGGTACGAAGAAGCTTCATTCCTCATTCCATCGGTCTTCACCTTTCCCCATCCAAGCTCTCTCCCTTACTTATTTCTAACGTTTCATGCCTTTCTCAACCTCTCACAAGTCCTTTCTAATTCATCCCTCCACCATATTAATCTTCTCTAGCCTCAAGAGCAACCCACTCTCATCGGCCATTGCGATCGCAAGAATACAAGCAATTTTCTTTCGTATAAGTGGAGACCAATGAAGGTGGGCACTCGAAATTTACACACCTCATAGTGTACTTTTAAGTTAAACAATCTTTATTTGTCATGTAGTTGCGAGAAGATACAAATTCGTTTGAAGAAATAGTATGCATTGAAGTTGGGTGTGTGCCTTAAGATACGTGTTTTGAATTGAGTTATTTGGTTTATTGGAGTGCAATTAGCAGTTGTGACAAGCCAAGGTTTAAATTTGGGGGGCGGTGTTTTTGATTTGGTGCAAATTTAGGATTTTTATTAAGGTGCTTGAAAGGTGTTCGATCTATGGCACCTAATAAAATACAAAAACATACTGCCTCTTCATCAGCCACTTATGATACACATCATTTTTGGAATGAGGCTGCCGCTGTAAACCATCATGCATTCTTGTCTAAAAACATAATTCAAGAAAGGGGATTTGATATGACACGGGGTTTTGATATGTCCCAACCTACGTCTGCTGCTGGGAGAATGACAATGGCTAGGCATTGGCAGCACTTTACAATGCCTCATATCGATGCAGTCGTTTCACTAGTTCGAGAGTTCTATGCAAATTTGAAAGTACAGCATGAGCATTTTAAGGTTTTAGTGTGTGGTAAGATGGTATCTTTTGATTCGCATACAATTAATACTTTGTTTAAATTCCCTTCTGTATTGCATGATGAGTATGTAGAGTATAAGAATGGAAATGTCAACTGTGATGAGATATTGAGAGAATTGTGCCAAGACGGGGCCGAGTGGAGGTTGGGGAAAGATGGTTTGCCATCTATTCTAAAGAATTCTGATTTGCTCGATGATGCTAAGCATTGGTACACATTTGTTTGCGCTCGTCTCAAGCCAACCGATCACACCACTAATGTTACGAGAGACTGAGCCATCCTATTTATTGCATCCTCATGAAGATGAACATGGCCAAATTTGCCAAGAAACAATGCGGAATGTGGTGTCTGGTGTTACCACAGGGGGTCTCGCACTACCGTCGATCATTACTGAGCTCTGTGCATCTGCGGGGGTAACATGGGCGGAAGGTGAAGAGCTTTTGAAACCACGGGCCGCTATTTTAGCATCGGAGCATCTACCATTCTTACCTGACCATGAAATTCGGGCACGAAAAAAAAAAAGAGTTTAATGCTCGAGCTGCTGCTAGAATACAATCACCAACACTAGTTGCACCTAAGACTTTGGGTGAACGGATCACCTACCTCGAGGAGGAAGTTAGAAAGAAGAGGCTGGAGATGTATTGAAAGAGTGGGTGCCTGGTGAGCCAACTTGTGGCTAAGGGCTTTGATGACTCTTTGTATAAACAATCTTTTGTTTAATATAATTTACACTTTTATTAATGGCAATGACTTTATCTTTCTTCATATTGTTATATTGTGATATACTATTGTTGTTTTGATAAAGACCTTGAATATACTATAGTGTATGTAAGATGTGGTAGTACATGGGGATGTCTATCATGAAACACATCTTATAGTCACTGTATATTCTAAATCGTTCCTAGTCGATTGAGCCGTCCGTGAATAAGGATAAGGATCGCTCGAGATTGAGACTAGCATTTGCGATGCCGAGTACCACGTTTCATTGGTATGGAACATAGAGATGTTCAAAGCATGCAAATGGATATTCATATGATGAATGATCGAACTACCCTATCCGGACTTTCCAAGTGGTTATCACTTATCGAGTGGATAAAGTCCGCGGTTTTGGTTGTACACCATTAGTCCTTACTACTTGAAACATCATTGAGACTCTATATGCTAGTACTGTGCTTTGACTCGTTTACCGACTCTATTGGGGTCATCAGGTGTCGGGATTGGGTACAGTTACAACACATATAGGAGTCGATGCTTTGTTGTCAAGGATTCACCACATACTTGCGAGTGTGGATATCCTATGCAATCTGAGGAGATATTAGTGTGACGAATCTCTGGCCAGAGTACATGATGTGTTTTAAGAAATGGTTTCTTAGTAACACATGCGATGTCACTATTTGATCTTCAAGATGTATTGCATAGTTATCGAATCTCGAACGACTCTCGATTTACCAATGGTTGTTGATTCGATCGGGATATATGGATGAAGGGACCGTACAGTATGCTAACCAAAATCTATTGGTTCTTTCAGGCACTATCACTGATACCTAGGGAATCATGGGGCGATGTTGCTAGGCGCTCTTACCATGATTCGATGGGCAAGTCGGAAATTGTTGTTCCGAGTCACAAGGAGTTGTGAGCCCATGGCTAGCTGTATCCCTGAACCATTGAGGGTCACACAGAGTAATGGATTTTTAATCCCCGTTGAGATAGTTAAATTTAAAGAGTTAAATTTAATGAACACAGAGTAGAGGAGTAAGATTTCCTAAAATGACATAGGGATGGGCATTTTTGGAAATCACTGAATTCGGATTCAGAAAATTTATCTTGACTCTAAAAGATGCAGAAATGGTTTCTGTGAACATTGGTGAAATTGGTTTATCAATCTGAGTCACGATGAATTTTATATTAATTTCTGAACATGCGGGCTTTGCTTGTCAGGCTTGAACTTATTACTAATGGGCCCTAAGCTGTTAGCAGCCCACATTATAAATAAGTTATTGCAGTACAGAAATTAGACATCAGATGTCACAATTTTCGAAAACCCTAGTTTTTCTATCTAAAAGTGGCCGCCCCCCTCCCCTCTGCTTGGGAAAAATCCAGCCTGTGAATTTTGAATTTGCAGTCTGGTTTAACGGATCAAATTCGTTAATTCTCTTCGTAGAAACTTCTGATAGATTTTCTAGTGCAATCTATCAGAGGGATTAAATCTCTGTTCGTGGACCTGATTGAAGAACAGTTCGTCCATCAGTTCCTGGGAGATACAACAAGAGCAGAGCAATCTGTTGGTGTCAATAATCTCGATTCGAGATTGGAGGTAAAAATTTATAATTGTTATTTAATTTTTACACACACAATTTAATCGTAACATTTTGATACCCATTATGGAATCGTTCCATATAAAATTTTTAAACTTCCGCTGCACCGGGTATCAATTCTGATTGATCTGATCGCCGTTCTCCAACATGTATGAGTTTCAGCAGACTTCCGGTGTTTTCATGAATTATATGATGGATTTCACGGCGGCAATGGCTAGTCAATTTCCAGGCACTATTACACCCTTTCCACCCCATCCACAGTGGCCGCCACGGTTTGCCGCAGCAGAGATGCCCCCAAATGATGAGCATGAGGATGCTAATGACGGTAAAATCTGAATACATACATGCTACATCAAATTTTTTCTTCTTTCTGCTTTATTCCTTAAAGTATGAATATTGGTGTCTAAACTTATAAACATGAATTGTTTTTTGTTTAGTTCGCATCATCAATTAAGTTTTTGCTTATAGCAGCTGATGTAACAAGTCAGACAACTTCTAAAATGTATATCATATTCCGCTAGTTATGTACCTTATTATGATATAATTGTACCGTAATTACTCAAATATGTACTTAGATTAACTTGTCAATTGTCGTTACATAATTCTATCGTGTAAGTACAAAAATGTCACAAATGTATGACATAAATAGGAAAAGACTTGGAATTACCATTTCAAAAAAAAAAACTTGGCATCAAAATATAATCATTAACCACAAATACAAGGATTTGTCTCTCAAAAGGTGTGTATGTTTTCCACCAACAAAATTATCCAAACTTAATCACCACCAACATGACATACAAGTTAAATGGTTTTCAACAATCCATTCTTATCGGATAAAATGGTAGCTGCAACACGAGCTCGATAAGCATTCATATTCACATCCCTTTGATACGCCCAGATTTTCTCTGTGTCTTTAGCCAAGCATTCGGTCCACATAAGTGCATAGACACCACACTCAAGTGTTGGACCTTGATCGCGACACTTTTCTGTCACCACTTTCTCATTGGCTAAGACAAAACCAGATTGGAAGCGCATGTATCCAGACAAAAATGATACCTATCGAAATTAAAAAGTTACAAGATTTCATTCTTAATATTATACTTAAACTTTCAAATAGGGTCGTACTGATACTCACAAAAACATTTGTGGTGCCAGATGCGTATGGATCATGCAAGTAATTCCATATACTGAACACACCTTCTGCAGTTTTATACACAAGCAAAAACCAATGCCACCTATCATTCAATGGAAAAATGATGTACTTGCATCTTGTAAATAGCTCCTCGTTTAATTGCTTCAATCTTTCCCTAGTCGCAGATGTCAAGATTGCAATAAAATCTCCATAATCATCACTCCGCAACTTACGTCTACTCCCATATACTTTCAGTCTATTAAAAATTTTTCTCTGCAGAACAAAGATTGCAAACATATCATACTTCTTATTTGGTCAAAAAAGACAATAAAACGTACATAATCGGGGTGCAAAGACGAACCTGACCACACAATATATTTCAGATCCATATTCCTTACTTTTTGCTTGCATAATTCGCATTTAACAATTATGATTTCGAAATCAACGGGTTTGCCAAAGACAAAGTGGCAAAATTTTCGACTATCTAACATCATACTTTCGTCTTCCCAAATTACGACACTACATAAAAAACAAAAAGTAAATGTTTTCTGAATCTATAAATTCAACAATAGTTAGGAAAAAAAATAATTAAATATAAGCGTACTCCAATTCTTCCATCAAAAGATAGTGTGTCAAAATTTGTTTCTCTTCATCAGTTGCTTCTTCATGTCCACAGTAATCGGTCCTACCTTTGAATTCATGTAGATCATCTTTCATTGGACTCTTAGCATTCTCATCAACATCTACAATGCACTTCTTCTTCAAAATAATACACTTTGAAACACAATATAAAAGAACAAAAAATTGTCAGTGTGTGCGTGGAAATACATAAAACCAAAATAAAAAGAATGAAGAGAATTTCAAACCCGTTTGTGACCCTTTCTCTTAGGTCTTAGCGATGAACTGGGCGGCATCACAAAGATCGAATCTTTCCTTTTGTTCTTGCGGTCAGCCCTTGTTCTTACAGTATCCACGATCGAAGATTGAAAGCTGGTCATGTTCGCTGCTTTACTGGTACCAACACAACTCACACTTTTCCTTTCCTCAGCTATTCCATCATTTTTCTCAAATCCCACATCATTCTTAATTTCGTTTATAACATTTTGCACCACCAAATTAAGCTCACTGTAATTGTCATGATCATTAGACGATCCAATCTCAGATAAATTTCCAGCATTTTCAATCATTGTTTTCTCATTCTTTTCAATATTCTCTTCATCCTCGTTTCTGACAAAATGCAAATTACCTTCACTGTTCTCTATATTATCATCCTCAAAATTTCTCTCAAAATTCTCATCTATCTTAATATTCTCATCCTCCTCATTTCTCTCAGTATTCTCATGCCCATAATTTCTCTCAATAGGATCATCTTCTTTGGTCACAAATCCAACCTCATTTTTGCTCTGCAATTTAAATTCTGCTCCAACATCCATCATTTCTTTTTCAATCACAATCTTTGTCTTCCTACGACGCCTAACACTACCACATCCTAATTCAAAACACATTCGATTCTTAATCTCAGCCACTTTTTTCTCACATCTTCTGATCGTACTACATCAGTAGCACCGTCAGCCAATTTCAACACCTATGGTTGAGTCAACTATTATTTAATGGTTTGAACTTTTTAGTCAATTATGCATATTCCAAAAAATATTTGGCAAAAGGTCAAACTACTTACTTCCAACTTCTTCTCCTCGGGAAAAGAATATATCGGCAAGACCTGTAAAATTATAAAATCACAAAAAATGTTGTCAGTGAAACCATGAGATTGAAACGAGCAATTTGTTGGAAAACTGGCGTTCAGATCAATCACGATTGATACCCGGTGCAGCGGAAGTTTAAAAATTTTATTATGGAACAATTCCATAGTGTGGGTATCAACCGTTTAACGATTAAATTATAAGTGTGTGTAAAATTAAATAACAATTATTAAATTTTACCTTCAATCTCGAAGCGAGATTATTGGACTCCAACAGATTTCTCTGCTCTTGTTGTCTCTCCCAGGAACTGATGAACTCCTTCAATCAAGTCCACGAATGGAGGTTTAATCCCTCTGATAGATTGCACTAGAAAATCTATCAGAAGTTTTCTGCGAAGAGAATAAACGAATTTGATTCGCTATTCCAGACTGCAATTCAAAATCACAGACCGGAATTTCTCAGACAGAGAGAGGGAGGGTGTTCGGCCGAAATATTTGAGAGAGAGGCTAGGGTTTCGAAATTTTTCTCTCAAAATTATGACCTGTTGTGTGTAATTTCTGTACTGCAATAACTTATTTATAATGCAGGCCACTAACACCTTAGGGCCCATTAGTCATAAGTTGAGGCCCGACAAGCAAAGCCCGCATGTTCAGAAATTAATATAAAATTCATCGTGACTCCGATTGATAAACCGATTTAACCAATGTGCACAGAAACCATTTCTGCACATTTTAAAGTCAAGATAAATTTTCCTGAATCCGAATTCAGTGGTTTCCAAAAATGTACATCCCTATGTCATTTTAGGAAATCCTACTCCCTTACTCTTATTTAAGAAGTCCAACTTCTTTATTCATTAAATTTAACTCTTTAAATTTAACTATCTCAACGGGGATTAAAACTCCATTACACTGTGTGACCCTCAATGGTTCAGGGATACAGCTAGCCGTGGGCTCACAACTCCTTGTGACTCGGAACAACGATTTCCGACTTGCCCAACGAATCATGGTAAAGCGCCTAGCAACATCGCCCCATGATTCCTTAGGTATCACTGATAGTGCCTACAAGAACCAGTAGATTTTGGTTAGCGTACAGTACGGTCCCTTCATCCATATATCCCGATCGAATCAACAACCATTGGTATATCGAGAGTCGCTCAAGATTCGATAACTATGCAATACATCTTGAAGATCAAATTAGTGACATCGCATGTGCTACTAAGAAACCATTTCTTAAATCACATCAAGTACTCTGGCCAGAGATTCGTCACACTAATATCTCCTCAGATCGCATAGGATATCCACACTCGCAAGTATGTGGTGAATCCTTGACAACAATGCATCGACTCCTATATGTGTTGTAACTGTACCCAATCCCGACACCTGATGACCCCCATAGAGTCGGTAAACGAGTCAAAGCACAGTACTAGCATATAGAGTCTCCATGATGTTTCAAGTAGTAAGGACTAATGGTGTACAACCAAAACCGTGGACTTTATCCACTCGATAAGTGATAACCACTTGGAAAGTCCGGATAGGGTAGTTCGATTATTCATCCTATGAATATCCATTTGCATGCTTCGAACATCTCCATGTTCCCTACCAATGAAACGTGGTACTCCGCATCGCAAAGCTAGTCTCAAACTCGAGCGATCATTATCCTTATTATCGGACGGCTCAATCGACTAGGAACAGTTTAGAATATACAGTGACTATAAGATGTATTTCATGATAGACATCCCCATGTTCTACCACATCTTACATACACTATAGTATATTCAAGGTCTTTATCAAAACAACAATAGTATATCACAATATAACAATATGAAGAAAGATAAAGTCATTGCCATTAATAAAAGTGTAAATTACATTAAACAAAAGATCGTTTGTACAAAGAGTCATCAAAGCCCATAGCCACAAGTTGGCTCACTGGGCACCCACTCTTTCAATCTCCCACTTGCCCTATAGCCAACTAGTCATACTACGTAGACCCATTGCTTCGCGATGTTTGTCAAACAATGGTCCTGGCAAGGGCTTAGTAAGCGGATCAGCGATATTGTCTGCAGAGGCCACTCGTTCGACAGTGATGTCTCCTCTTTCCACAATCTCCCGGATGATGTGGTATTTCCTCAGTACGTGTTTGGATCTTTGATGAGACCTTGGTTCCTTTGCTTGAGCAACGGCACCCGTGTTGTTACAGTACACCGGGACTGGACCAACAAATTCAGGAATGACGCCCAACTCTTGGACGAACTTCCTCATCCAAACGGCCTCTTTAGCAGCAGCTGATGCTGCAATGTATTCAGCCTCAGTGGTGGAATCCGTTGTGGTGTCCTGCTTGGAACTCTTCCAAGAGACAGCACCGCCATTGAGCATGAACACAAATCCAGAGGTTGACTTCGAGTCATCCACGTCACTTTGGAAGCTAGAGTCGGTATAGCCTTCCAATTTCAGATCTCGTCCTCCATATACCATGAAAATATTCTTAGTCCTTCGTAAGTATTTAAGAATGTCCTTCACGGCTTTCCAATGCATTTGACCAGGATTAGCCTGATATCTGCTCGTGACACTCAGAGCAAATGCTACATCCGGTCTGGTAGATATCATCCCATACATGATACTACCTATAGCTGACGCATATGGTACATGTGTCATATTCTCTATCTCTGCATCAGTCTTGGGACACATAGACTTGGATAAAGAAACTCCATGACACATGGGTAGATGTCCTCTCTTGGACCCATCCATTGAAAACCGTTTCAATATGGTGTCGATGTAGGTTGATTGAGTGAGTCCTATCATTCTCTTAGATCTATCTCTATAGATCTGTATCCCAAGAATGTAGGATGCCTCACCCAAATCCTTCATCGAGAATCTACCTGATAACCATATCTTTGTTGACTGCAACATCCCTACATCATTCCCAATGAGTAGGATGTCATCAACATAAAGTACTAAGAATGTCACAGCATCCTTAACTACTTTCTTGTACACGCACGGTTCCTCCGGGTTCTTGATGAAACCAAAATCTTTTATTGTTTCATCAAATTTCTGGTTCCAACTTCTTGATGCTTGTTTTAGACCATAAATTGATCTCTGAAGCTTGCATACCTTATGCTCGCTTCCCATGGATGTGAACCCCTCCGGCTGCTTCATATAGATTTCTTCCTTAATGTCTCCATTAAGAAAAGCAGTCTTCACATCCATTTGCCATATCTCATAGTCATACCATGCAGCTATGGCAATAAGGATTCTTATGGACTTGAACATTGCAACTGGTGAAAAGGTTTCATCATAGTCAACTCCTTGTCTTTGAGTGTAACCTTTCGCCACCAATCGCGCCTTGTAGGTCAATACCTTACCATCAGGCCCAAGCTTTCTCTTGTAGATCCATTTACACCCTATTGGAACAATTCCATCAGGAGGATCTACTAAAGACCAAACTTGGTTTGTATGCATTGAATCCAATTCAGACTGCATAGCTTCAAGCCATAAATTTGAATCCGCATCAGAAATTGCTTCCTTGAAGTTTCTTGGATCACATCCAATGTCGGGTTCATCTTGATCCCCTTCAAGAAGAAGACCATATCGAACAGGAGGTCTAGAAGTCCTCTCGGATCTTCTAGGTTCAGGCGTGTCCAGTAATGGTTCCTGAGGCGTAGGATCGTTATTTTGTATTTTGGGTTCTTCTCGAACTTTTTCGAGTTCCATCATCTCGCCTTTCTTATCCAATAAGAACTCCTTCTCCAAGAAGGTGGCATTCCTAGAAACAAGCACCTTTGTTTCAGCAGGATAATAGAAATAATATCCGATTGAATTCTTCGGATACCCTACAAAATAACATAAGCTGGATCGACTATCCAACTTATCTCCCACTGTCTGCTTCACGTAAGCAGGACATCCCCAAATCCTTAAGTACGAATACTTAGGAGCTTTGCCATTCCATAACTCGTATGGTGTTTTGTCCACTGCTTTAGTGTGGACGTTGTTCAACAACAATACCGCCGTTTCAAGCGCATAGCCCCAAAACGAAGGTGGAAGCTCAGTGAAGCTCATCATGGATCGAACCATGTCCAACAAAGTTCGATTACGACGCTCCGATACACCATTAAGCTGTGGTGTCATAGGAGGAGTCCACTGAGAGAGAATCCCATTCTCTTTTAGATAGTCCAAAAAATCGGTACTTAAGTATTCTCCACCTCGATCCGATCGAAGTGCTTTAATACTTTTACCTAGCTTATTTTCTACTTCAGCCTTGAATTCTTTGAACTTTTCAAATGCTTCATACTTATATTTCATTAAATATAAATACCCATACCTTGAATAATCATCAGTAAAGGTAATGAAGTAGGTGTGGCCATGTTGAGTCCCAACTCTAAATGGACCACAAACATCTGTATGGATCAAATCCAACAGATTTTGACTACGCTCAGGTTTCCCCTTAAAAGGAGATTTAGTCATTTTTCCTTTTAGGCAGGATTCACAAGTAGGTAGAGAGTTAATATCAGACATATCAAACATGCCCTCTCCCACTAGCTTGTTCATCCTCCTTGAGGAAATATGACCTAGTCTAGCGTGCCAAAGGTTTGCCGGGTTTTGACTATCGATTTTCTTTTTGTTTGTTGTCGCCGGTTTATCAACATAATTTATTGGAACGTCTTTTAGTTTTAAGTTGTATAGATCGTTTTCAAGTTGTTCATTTCCAATCAAACATTCATTCTTGTAAATATTGCAAATCCCATTCACAAAATTGCAAGAATAACCATCTCTATCTAGCATAGAAACAGAAATAATGTTTTTAATTAAATCCGGAACAAATAAAACATCTCTTAAAAATAACTTAAAACCGTTCTGCAAAATTAAACAAACATCTCCAATGGCTGTAGCTTCAACTCTGGAACCATTCCCGAGCCTCAGCTGGGTCTCACCCATTCTAAGCCTGCGACTTCTTGTCATCACCTGCAAATCATTGCAAATGTGAGATCCACATCCGGTATCCAATACCCAAGAAGTAGTATTAAGTGAAATGTTTATTTCAATATAGAACATACCCTTTGCAGTTCCCAACTGCTCTAGATATTCCTTGCAGTTGCGCTTCCAATGACCGGGCTTCTTGCAGTAATGGCAAACATCCTTGGATTTTCCATTGTTTGAAGCCTTTGTCTTGTGCTTCTTCTCGGGCTCGACTTTCTTGGGTGGGGCAGAACGTTTCTTGCCCTTCATACTTGGCCCCTTCTTAGCAGAAGATGAGGAGCCCACCAAGAAAGCTGGCTTATCCTTCTTAAGTGTGGATTCATATGTCACAAGCATATTGACCATCTCTTCAAGGGTGGCCTCTATCTTGTTCATATTAAAATTTACCACAAATCCGTCAAACGAAGAAGGAAGAGACAGAAGCAGTAAATCCACGTTGAGTTCATGCTCCAACACCAAATCAAGGGTCGCTAACTTTTGTATGAGCCAAATCACTCGTACCCCATGATCATAGACCGAAGTCCCTTCACGCATGCGACACGTCATCAGCTCCTTAACAGTAGCGAACCTTTCAGCCCTCGATTGAGCCCCAAAAAGTTCCTTGAGTTGAGCGTGAATGTCAGCAGCATTCACGGTGTCCTCAAATCGCCTCTGGAGTTCATCAGACATCGAGGCTTGCATATAGCATTTGGTCTTGATGTCATGGTCCCACCATGCATCAAGTTTGGCCAATTCCTCCGGACTTACGTCAGCTGGTGCTTCCTTCGGAGGTGATTTCTCTAACACGTAGAGCATCTTCTCCGAAGTCAAGACAATCTTCAACTTCCGGAACCATTCCGTATAGTTTGCGCCAGTTAACTTGTTTTGTTCGAGGATCGAGAATAAAGGATTACGCGAATTCATCGTATGAAATACTGAAAAGAAAAACAGACATATATCAATGATTGTTTAAGAAATTTACTAAGACATAAAATAGGCGAAATTTAATTTTATGAATCTCACTCCCACTATTTTAACGATTTCACTACCCTCTAGTGAAAACGGGAAACTTTTTCCTTAGTGAGAACATGGAGTCCAATTGACAAACTTATGGTCCCGAATAATATCAGCCAACCATAATTCTCAAAAGGTAGAGCCCAATTGCTTCCAAAGCAACCCCCATGTGTTTATCTCATGTCCAATAAGGGCCCAATAATATGACGCCGTTTAAAGTGACATGTCAAGATGACCCATCAATATTAAGTTGTGATGGACGGTCGCCATGTGGATCCCCCAATAATATGAGCCGATCCCATGGGAGTTCCACCCAACTTACAACATTTGTCGATCCAATGTACAGCTTTCCGACGAACGGGCCCCCCCAATAATATGAGCCGGACCGTATCCGCGGGTAGCATCACATACATTGACCGTTGATGGAAGGTAGGAACATTTAAACAAATTCAAATTTCCTTTATTTATCTTGATATCAATTTTAAATCATATTTAAAATGAGGGATTTTTAATTATGAAAATTTGTCTCATCATTTTTCAATTTATTGTATGCTTGCCGGATTCATACAATTATGTCTAAAACATGCATACAATCATAATATCATATATTATATATAGGATGATCGATTCCATTTCTAATTGACTCGTGGTTGCCAATCACGAGTCTTAGTCCAATCCTAGGTAATATGCAGTATGCAATGCAATCCTATTACATTAGCTTCCAATTTACATTTCTTCGTCTTTATTGTCTGCTGGGCCCACCATCTTCAAATCTTGATCTTCCACTAAATCTAATGTATTTACAATAAATAGCAATGACAAGTAGGGGATACATTTTAGGGGTGGGAACGGGCCATAAACCAAGCCCACTTTTATTACATATGACATTCATATTGGGCCATAAACCAGGCCCATTAATAAAACCAACAACAATAAAACAAATGTAAATTCCTAACATACACCTACAAAATTGGTCATGGCAATCGATCATCCTTATCCAATAACATTTAATTCAAAATTAATTTATTGGATATCATGCATATGGCAATTTAAATTTAAACAGGATAAAATCATATTTTATATATAAAATCATATTTTACCTTTTATTAAATAAAATCATATTTTATCTACAGAATCTAATTTTATAGATAAAATCATATTTTACTTAATATATACATAAGATCAAATCTTATCATCAATTGTACCAAAAATAATTGATTTCAAAATTCAATTTAAGGATAAAATATTAAAATTTTCCAAAAATTCAAATTTATCCAAAAATCAATTTTAAAATTTTCGAACTCGAACAATTCGATCCGATGCCTCGTGAACCAATCAAAAACAATTTTTGACCAGACCAAAAATAAAATTTGAACACATTAAAATTAATTTAAATAAAAATAATAATTTTTCCCGCGGGCCGCCCGGGACACTCCCGGGCCGGCCCGCACCCGTGGGCGCGGGCCGGGGCAGCCTGGCTGCCCCTTTAGGGCAGCGACAATCGCTGCCCTACGGCGCCGCCCAGGGCAGCGCCGTGCGCCGCCCGGGGCAGCGATCCAATCGCTGCCCGGGTTTTGCCCGAAAAAAAAATTTTTTTTTTTTATTTAAAATATTTATTTTGTTTTAAAAAAAAAAACAAGACTCAAAAATTTTTGTACAATCGATTAATTTAATCGTTTGATCTGAGCAACCTGGCTCTGATACCACTGTTGGAAAACTGGCGTTCAGATCAATCACGATTGATACCCGGTGCAGCGGAAGTTTAAAAATTTTATTATGGAACAATTCCATAGTGTGGGTATCAACCGTTTAACGATTAAATTATAAGTGTGTGTAAAATTAAATAACAATTATTAAATTTTACCTTCAATCTCGAAGCGAGATTATTGGACTCCAACAGATTTCTCTGCTCTTGTTGTCTCTCCCAGGAACTGATGAACTCCTTCAATCAAGTCCACGAATGGAGGTTTAATCCCTCTGATAGATTGCACTAGAAAATCTATCAGAAGTTTTCTGCGAAGAGAATAAACGAATTTGATTCGCTATTCCAGACTGCAATTCAAAATCACAGACCGGAATTTCTCAGACAGAGAGAGGGAGGGTGTTCGGCCGAAATATTTGAGAGAGAGGCTAGGGTTTCGAAATTTTTCTCTCAAAATTATGACCTGTTGTGTGTAATTTCTGTACTGCAATAACTTATTTATAATGCAGGCCACTAACACCTTAGGGCCCATTAGTCATAAGTTGAGGCCCGACAAGCAAAGCCCGCATGTTCAGAAATTAATATAAAATTCATCGTGACTCCGATTGATAAACCGATTTAACCAATGTGCACAGAAACCATTTCTGCACATTTTAAAGTCAAGATAAATTTTCCTGAATCCGAATTCAGTGGTTTCCAAAAATGTACATCCCTATGTCATTTTAGGAAATCCTACTCCCTTACTCTTATTTAAGAAGTCCAACTTCTTTATTCATTAAATTTAACTCTTTAAATTTAACTATCTCAACGGGGATTAAAACTCCATTACACTGTGTGACCCTCAATGGTTCAGGGATACAGCTAGCCGTGGGCTCACAACTCCTTGTGACTCGGAACAACGATTTCCGACTTGCCCAACGAATCATGGTAAAGCGCCTAGCAACATCACCCCATGATTCCCTAGGTATCACTGATAGTGCCTACAAGAACCAGTAGATTTTGGTTAGCGTACAGTACGGTCCCTTCATCCATATATCCCGATCGAATCAACAACCATTGGTATATCGAGAGTCTCTCAAGATTCGATAACTATGCAATACATCTTGAATATCAAATTAGTGACATCGCATGTGCTACTAAGAAACCATTTCTTAAATCACATCAAGTACTCTGGCCAGAGATTCGTCACACTAATATCTCCTCAGATCGCATAGGATATCCACACTCGCAAGTATGTGGTGAATCCTTGACAACAATGCATCGACTCCTATATGTGTTGTAACTGTACCCAATCCCGACACCTGATGACCCCCATAGAGTCGGTAAACGAGTCAAAGCACAGTACTAGCATATAGAGTCTCCATGATGTTTCAAGTAGTAAGGACTAATGGTGTACAACCAAAACCGTGGACTTTATCCACTCGATAAGTGATAACCACTTGGAAAGTTCGGATAGGGTAGTTCGATTATTCATCCTATGAATATCCATTTGCATGCTTCGAACATCTCCATGTTCCCTACCAATGAAACGTGGTACTCCGCATCGCAAAGCTAGTCTCAAACTCGAGCGATCCTTATCCTTATTATCGGACGGCTCAATCGACTAGGAACAGTTTAGAATATACAGTGACTATAAGATGTATTTCATGATAGACATCCCCATGTTCTACCACATCTTACATACACTATAGTATATTCAAGGTCTTTATCAAAACAACAATAGTATATCACAATATAACAATATGAAGAAAGATAAAGTCATTGCCATTAATAAAAATGTAAATTACATTAAACAAAAGATCGTTTGTACAAAGAGTCATCAAAGCCCATAGCCACAAGTTGGCTCACTGGGCACCCACTCTTTCATAATTTAATTCATTATAACAAAAAATTACCTTGGTTGAATCTATGGATTTGAACAATAGTTCAGTTTTCTCCTCATTCAAAGGGATTTTGCTGTCCTCCCACCGAAACAACCGTGAGAACATTTCTAAACTACGTCGTACACCTAAAGAAGGCACTCTCTCATAGACCCAAACCTAAACCCAATTAAATAATAGTCAATTAATCGATAAAACAATACAATAATAACTAAAGTAACAAAATACGCACCATTAATCCAACAGTGCATCCATCGAAATAAGTTTTACTCCCAGTTAAGTGTATTTCTCTCTGAATAAATCAAAACGCGGCATCTCCCCAAGTATAATCAAATAATGTGGTAAGATTGTCCAGATAAGGAAATATAAAACTCGGGGTAAAATAATTTCCGGTGGAAAATATTATGGAGTTGAAGATGAACAAAATGTAAAGCATAACGAAATCATCAATTTCTAAGTCATCATCACTGCCTGCAAGAGAAATGAGTTTTTTATATATTGTCGCTCGCTTCGCTTTTTCAACTTGACCTCCAAATTGACGAGCCACAAATATAGAATCCATTCTCAGATCAAGTCAAGAGGCTGGCCAATATGATGCAAACCAAGAATAATAGAAAACTCTTCTAGAGTAAAAGGAATCATAATACCATCACCCACAGTCAAAGAAAATGATTCAATCTGAAATCTATTCAATATGAAATCAACTCTACGACTACTAACAGCGAGTTTGTGCATGTCAACCCAATTAGCAAAAAGAGTCTCATTTATCCTAATCCATTGTTTTTGTCCTAGAATTGGTTTCAGTTCTGTCATCGCATCTTTAAAACAAGTGGGCGAGCATCGACTACAGTAGAGTTTCGTACTTTTCTTGTTTTGTACTTCATCAATAACGTTCTCTTCCACTGTCGTTCCTAAATTCAAATATAAATATGCGTACATATATATATGTATATATATCAGTAAACCATAATATGATCAAGAATTGTGATCATCTATTTAAAATTCAGTCTAAATGACATGAATATGACCAAAAAACCTATGACAAGATCTCCGAAAACATGAACATTATAAAAAAAACAACATGAATACAAACATACAAACATAAAGGATGTCGATATGATATTCATATTCAAATACGGCAAAAATACATTACAATTAAAACCAACATCAATACAATAGAAACTGAGGATATCCCACTGATAATCGAAAATCACAACCTAAGTTCTAAAATTCTTCAATATTGCTCAAAAGTTCGCATTGCTCATTTAAATATACATTCAAAATATAAACATACACATTTACAAACAAAAGAACAAGAAAAACCCTAGAATTTGGGAAAAAGGGTTACATAAGAAATATAACAAATTTGGAAATAACATCGACAACAAGCAACAATAATAAATAAGAATAGAAAATAATTAATCAAATGTAATCATAAGAACATTACGTTCAGAATCTCTTCTCGATTTAGGATCTGGAGGAGCATCTC
This sequence comes from Henckelia pumila, assembly GCF_033568475.1. Taxonomy (NCBI): domain Eukaryota; kingdom Viridiplantae; phylum Streptophyta; class Magnoliopsida; order Lamiales; family Gesneriaceae; genus Henckelia; species Henckelia pumila. The sequence goes on along the minus strand of NC_133123.1, from coordinate 112,924,813 downwards.
TCGATTTCTTCCTCTTATTACTTCTCATGTTCCTCTCCTTCTTGGGTTTAGGAGACTTCTTCATCATCGTTCACACCAAAGCTTAAGAACTCATGGATGTGCAGAAGAGGATGGATGAAGGAAAAAAAGGGAAAAACTCAAGGGTGAAACTAACTATCGGGATGGCTGAAGAAAAGCGAGGAAGATGGGGAATGTAAACATATCCGTAATTTTTGAAAAAAGAAAGGGTATATGGGTAATTTTCGATGAAATGGGGAGCTCAAACTAATAAATAACTTGGTCAGGGATCGCAAACTTAAACTGCACTGACAGGGGACTGCAAAATAAAAAATGTTTGGCTTTGGGAATTTCTTCCAAATTTACCGATAAAAAAATAAAGTATTTTACTTATTTATTTTATTTTTCATAAAAAATTTAGCATTTGAAAATCAAAGCGCCTCTGTTTTTTCTGTCTTGGGCCTCGGGCTGGTTAAAAAAGTAGGACCCCTTTAAAGAATATTTAAAAAATAGGGATCTTGACTATTTTTTTTTAAAAAAGGGAGTTGACTCAATTAATTTAAAATTAAACCTGTTAACTTAATTAGTTAAGTTAATTAAGAATCTGTTGTCTTCTTCCCCAAATTTCTGACACTTTTGTTCTCAAAATCCAAAAATAGATCGATAAAAAAAAGAGTCGATTAAAAGACTCAAAAATTACCCAAGAACAGCAGCTCTTGAATCACGCAAAAAATTGTTTCTCTTAGACGAAAAAAACTGCGCAATCGACCTAAGAACAGCTCTTGGGTAAGAACTGTTTTTGGGTTGACCACCTCTTGGTCGACCCAAGAGCTTCTTGGGTTTGCTCTTGGTTGTTGAAATAAATTGGATGAAATCTGTAGCGATTTTTGGATAAACCATGGTCTACCCAAAAAAATACTGGGTCTGCCATGGTCTACCCAGCTAGGTAAACCATGGCAGACCCATAACTCTTCACAATTTCAACTGGGTAGACCATGTTAGACCATGACAGACCCAAAACTCTCCACAATTCGCCATGGTCTAACATGGTCTACTTGGGTAGACCATGTTAGACCATGGCAGACCCAAAATTGTGAAGAGTTCTCGGTCTGCCATGGTCTAACATGGTCTACTTGGGTAAACCATGTTAGACCATGGCAGACCCAGAATTGTGAAGAGTTCTGGGTCTGCCATGTTCTAACATGGGTACCCAGAACTCTTCATAATTATGGGTCTGCCATGGTCTAACATGGTCTACCCAATTGGGTGTTAGACCATGGTAGACCCAGAGCTCTTCACGGTTCTGGAGTAGACCATGACAGACCCAGAATTATCTTGGGTAGACCATGGATATTTTTTAGTTGACGGTAGATCATGTATTGTATTTATTTTCAAAAACATGTAAATATAACATAATCGTTAAATCATTTGATTCTTATATTAAAATATGCATAGTCATATAACATAATTGTGAAATTGATCGATTAATATGTTACAATACGTATAATCATATAACATAATCATTAAATCAGTCAACATATGTTACAATATGTATATCATATAACATAATCGTGAAATTAGTATGATTGATATGTTACAATATGTATAATCATATAACATAATAGTAAAATCAGTTTATTTTTATATTAAAATATGTATAGTCATATAACATAATATTGAAATCAGTTGATTCTTATATTAAAATATATATAATCATGAAATTAGTTGATTGATATGTTACAATATGTATAATCATATAACATAATCGTGAAATCAGTCGATTAATATGTTACAAAATGTATAATCATATAACATAATAGTGAAATCAGTTGATTCTTATATTAAAATGTGTATAATCGTATAATATAATCATGAAATTAGTTGATTGATATGTTACAATATGTATAATCATATAACATAATTGTGAAATCAGACGATTAATATGTTACAATATGTATAATCGTATAACATAATAGTGAAATCAGTTGATTCTTATATTAAAATGTGTATAATCATATAACATAATCATGAAATTAGCTAATTGATATGTTACAATATGTATAATTATATAACATAATCGTGAAATCAATCGATTAATATGTTACAATATGTATAATCATATAACATAATCGTGAAATCAGTTAATTCTTATATTAAAATATGTATAATCATATAAAATAATAGTGAAATCAGCTGATTCTTATATTAAAATGTGTATAATCTTATAAGATAATCATGAAATTAGATGATTGATATGTTACAATATGTATAATCATATAACATAATCGTGAAATCAATCGATTAATATGTTACACCAATTAATATGTTACAACATGTATAATCATACAACATAATCGTAAAAATAACGGATATATATGCTATAAATTGTGGATTCATATGCTAAAACATATATATCCGTTATTTTCACGATTATATTGTATGATTATACATGTTGTAACATATTAATTGTTGTAACATATTAATCGACTGATTTCATATAAATTGTGGATTCATATGTTAAAATATATACGATTATAGAACATACTTGTCAAATTATGGATTCATGTTTTAAAAACATGTACGATTTATAGAACATATTTGTGAAATTAACGGATTCATATTGTAAAATATATACGATTATATGTTAACATGTTTGTGATATTAGCGGATTCATATGTTAAAACAAGTATGAGTTTAAAACATACATGTGAAATTCGCGGATTCATAAGTTAACATGTACGAATATAAAACATACTCATGAAATTGGTGGATAAACTGTTAAAACATGTACAATTATCAATAAACATTGAACAAAATTGTGTAATTACGTGCCAAAATTATGTAATTATCGGTCAAACTTATGAAATTAGTGGATTCATATGTTGCAACATGTACGATTATATGCCAACATTGGTCAAAATTATGTAATTATGGATCAAAATTATGTAAATATTGGTAAAACTTGTGAAATTAGCAGCGAAAAAATTATATGACAACCTAATTTTTTTGACAAACAGACCAGTTAAAATTAAAAATAAATGCATTACAAATAAACATGTATTATGGAATTGATAATCAGCCTAGTCCATTATGTTTCGCATCCTGAATTTAATGAAACCGGATTTTTCTACACATGTATTTTTCGCGGCGTGCTTATCTTCTTTCCGCAGCGCGCCAACAGGCTGCGCAAAGAAACTTCTTGCAGCGTGCAGCCCGCTGCAGAAACGTCAGTGGTCTGACCAATTTTGTCCGACCCACGCACTTATGTTTGGGTCCAACAAATTTTGGTCAGACCCAAACATGCACGTGTTTGGGTCTGATCAAAATTTGTCAAACCCAAACATATGCTTGGCAGACCCAAGCTTGGGTCTTACCAAAGTGGTCAGACCCAAGCACGGTCTGCCAAGCACTTGGCAGACCCAAGCTTGGGTCTTACCACTTGGCAGACCCAAGCTTGGGTCTGCCAAGAACGTGCCAGACCCAAGTGCTTGGGTCGACCCATACAAGTGTTTGGGTCTGCACCGTGCTTGCTGGGTCAGTGCCAGACCCAATTGCTTGGGTCGACCAAGCGTGGGTCAGACCCAAGTGTTTGGGTCTGCACCGTGCTTTGGAAGCTTGGGTCTGACCCAGCAAGCACGAGCTTGGCAGACCCAAGCTTGGGTCTTCCCAGTTCGATTTTTTTTGGTATTTTAAATAAATAATTTGAAAATATATATCAGATTGTTGTTCATTTTGCTGAAAAAGATTTGAGAAGAAGAATAAAGTTTTTAAAAAAAAAAAGAAGAGAAGGGTGAGACAAGATCTGAAAAAGAGAAAGAAAATGAGGAAATGAGAGGAGCATTTGAGAGAGGATAGTCGCGATAAGAGTGATATAAAGATTTAGGGTTAATTAATGTTTTAAAATATATAATGATATAGATATGTATTTAAACGCAAGGACAATATTATAAATTGAGAGTTGAATCCTTTCCTTAAATAAAACGGAAATGACTCCCTTTTCCCCAATTTTCCCCTTGGGCCTCATGTCCTCGTTCTTTCATTCAACACAGTAAGTACCAACATTTCGCCCGGCCGCCTCCGCCGCCCTGATATTTGTAGATGTGTGGAGGAAGGTAGAGCCGTCAATCATCAAAGGGATGAGGTGTCCGTTAGAATTTCTGATTTTTCATTATTGGTGCTACCCTGCAGAAGGAAATGCTATGGAGATTGAGGCAAAATTTCCGGAAAGTGGTTCCTTGTTTTTCACCAAAAATATAGGCTTTGGCAGCAATTCACAAAGTTTCTTCACCAATTGACTGCCACACCGCCGAAAAACGTCAGACCAAATCTGCTAGCAATCAAGAACGTCTCCAGACACCCTTTCTCTCCCCTCATGTCGTGTAGACTATTTTACAAAGCTGCCGTTCTGATTTAGTTGCTCTCAGCTTTTTTCTGTGTTGTGCTCGGCAACCTAATTATTTCCATGACAAATCAAATTTTCATCATATGGTGAACGTGGTTTCTAGCCTCACCTCAAGATTTGGAACCGTGAAACGGATAGTTCAAGAATTGGAAACCATAGGTTGCGTCGCAAAAGCTCAAACTCTTTTGCTTTTGATGAGAATTTACTGGCGTGGAGATATGTACGATATGGTACTTGAAGCATTTGAGGTGATGAATAACTATGGTTACATCCCTAATACGTATGTACAGAACATTTTCATTGATGTTCTCTTCAAAATTGAGCGTGTGGAAGTGGCCCTCAAAGTTTAAACCAATTACGCGACCCGAATTTCTTGTCTTTTGGTATTGCCATTTGTAATCTTTGCAGACTCAACCAAGTTCATAATGTAAAAGTGGTGCTAAGTCGCATGTTGATGATGGGGTTCTATCTTAAGCCTGAGACTTATTTATTGGTTTTAAATTGTTTCTGTAAGTTCGGTATGTTGGCTGAGGCATTACAGCTTCTAGGGATGATGATAGTTTTAGGTGTTCTTGTCTCTATGAATGTTTGGGGCATATTGATTGATGGTTTCTGCAAGTCTGGTCGGATTGAGGTTTTTGTTTATTTACTAGAGAAAATGTTTGAGATAGGGTGTACTCCGAACATAATTACGTGCACATCATTGATTAAAGGGCTCTTGGAATCTCGGATGCCCAGCAAGGCCTTTGAAATTCTTGGCACTCTGGAATCAAAAGGATGTTTTCCGGATCTGGTTCTATGTAATGTACTGATTGATTGCCTCTCTAAGATTGGATGGTACAATGTAGCATTTAAAGTCTACTCTGATATGAAATATCTAAGACTGACACCTGATGATTATACTTTATCTTCTCTTTTGTCTACCATTTGTTTGTCTAAACAATATGTGCTTCTACCTTTACTCATCAGTGGACTTACCATACAACCCGACTTGGTAGTTTGCAATTGTTTTCTATTTTATTTCTGCAAATCAAGCTATCCAGATGGTGCTGTTGAGTATTATAATGACATGATATATAGAGGGTTTCAACTAGATAATTATAGTTTTGCTGGATTGTTGAGTGCTTTGTGCAGATTAGGTAGGACACACGAGGCACTTAATGTTTACCAGGGAATTAGTCATATCAATCCAGGTGTAGATGCTCATGTTCATACTATAATGATTCGTGGGCTTATAAAGTCAGGTTGGTTTAATAGAGCTATTGGATTAGTCAAAAAAGCTGCTGCTGAGAATTTTTCACTTGATGTTGTGTCATTCAATGTTGCCATTGAGGGGCTTCTCGGGTGTGGTCTGGCAGAAGATTCTTATAGTTTGTTTAACCAAATGAAACAGATGAATGTCGCTCCAAATATGAAGTCATATAACCTGATACTCTCTAGTTTTTGTAAGAATAGAGATGCTAACATGGTTTTGCTTGTCCTTCAAGAAATGATATATAACAATAGTGGCTTAGACGATTGCACATTTAAATTGGTGAAAAAGCTTTTCCACAACTCCGTTTCACCCCTTAATCTCTTTGTTGAGTTGAGAACGTTGGGGTTGCTGCCTAAGGATGCACAGATGTTGTTGGTCAATGGACAGGATAATGATTATCCACGGGATGTTTCGGGCCTTCGCATGTCCGTGTATCATGATCTGCCATCTGCTGCTGTTTCTCTGGGGTGAGAGAAATGGAAAGAGAAACTAGTTATTCTATTGCGGGGGCAGAAGTTTTTGAGCTTAATAAGCAAGAAAGTTGTTAGGAACATGTTTTCAGATCAGTCAGATCTGATACCCGGAGCAGCGAAAGTTTAAAAATTTTTCTTTTCTGATCTAGAACGATTCCAGATCATGGGTATCAAATCCTTACGATTAAAATCTACAAGTAAAATAATAATAACAATTAATATTTTACCTCTTCAAGCTATGACTTGATTAATGGACTCCAACAGATTAAATCTGCTCTTCTTGTAATTCCCAGGAACTGATGACTTGCTCGATAAACTCCTGAATTAGGTCCACGAATAGAAAACAGAAACCCTCTGATTGATTGCACTAGAAATCAATCAGATGTTTATCGAAGAGATTTACAGATTTTATCTGTCAATTCAGAATGTAATTTTTCAAAAAAATCACAGACTGAATTCTCTCAAAAGGAAGACAGAATTCGAAAATTTCCTTAGAACTGTTCTAGGATTTTTCCGAAAACTGTAGATGTGTGTGTAGTAGTATTTTCGAAAATTCCAACTTGGAATGAATTGTATTTTTCGAAATCCCCTACATCTACTATATATAATTTATGTACTGGATTAATTATATGTCTAATAGGACACTAACTCCTTAGGACCCATTAGTCATAATTTAAGCCCAACAAGCCAAGCCTGTTATTATAGAAATTAATATAAAATTCATCGTGACTCCGATTGATAAACTGATTTCACCAATGTGCTCAGCAACCATTTCTGCACCTTTTAAAGTCAAGATAATTTTTTTGAATCCGAATTCAGTGATTTCCAAAAATGCCCATCTGTGGGGATCTCGGGTTGCTAATTTTATCTTAGGGCAATTAATGAACAATTAATAATCATTAAACATCAATTGAATAAACCAAGAGCCAAGTAAAAATAATTTTTTTTTTTTAAAATTCAGTGTCTCGCTCGATCGGTGAAAAACACCCGATCGAGCGAGCACAATTGCTCAGCTCTCGGATGGAAATATAATTTTGCCTCGCTCGATCCGTCAACTTCTGCGGATCGAGCAAACCAAAAACTAAAATCCTCTGTTTGCAAAATTACAAGGCTCGCTCGATCCGTCAACTTCTGCGGATCGAGCGGCCTCCAAATTCCAGAAAAACTGCAGAACTAGTTTTGCTGTCAAACTCGATTCCTTCCATTCTAAATCAACAAACATGGTCAAATACATGATATATCAATTCCAAAACATGCATATACATATAAACAAAGTCACAAGCATTTATACATGCATTTTATTACATCCACAAGTCGCTAAAGATCGGTAAACGATAACAATTATCTCAAACTTTATACATGTAATCCAAACAAACTAGACCAAAGTTTCATGCTTCTAAAGTTCAAGACATCATCTACAACCCGAGTCCTCACGTGCTAGACTCTCTCTCCCAGCTCCTGCCCCTTCTGTTGTCATTATACCTTCTAATATCTCGGTTCTGAACTCTTCAATCTGAAATATAACAACCAAAACACTCATATCAAACTTCATTCAAGACTATTATTTCAAAAACGAATCAAAACCATTAATCGATCGTCAATCAAACTCATTTCAAACCTCAACTCTTTCTTCTTCGGTTTAACTCGGCGTCTTGAATCGTTGGCCTTCAAACTTGACTGAAATTGAAGAATAAAAATGCTATAACATTCATAACATCTAGATAACAACTTCAACTCAGATATAGGTGAAGGGGATCGGTTAACTCGTGCCCGGAAACGCAGCGAAAATATAAAATTTTTAATAAAAGAAATCCAAGAACTTGTGTAGTATTCAAAAACTCAAACAACCATAGGGTGTTTAGAATTTTACCTATCAATCTCAAAGATTGATTTATGGCTCCAACCAAGTTGATAAACAACTAGGCTCTTAAAAAATGATAGACTCAATCTACAAGCTTCCAAGAGCACTCCTTGCTCAAAATGGATTCAACTCTTCGAGCCTCCGAATTAGGTCCACGACTAGACGATCTAAATCCACTCTAAATATGCACTAGAATATTTAGAGGATTTTTCATTGAGATATCATTTTAATTCTCTCTCAAAATGAAAGAAAAATTTGGAGAAAATATTCAAGGAGTGTTCGGCCACTTCAAGTAATTCTTGGAATGGAATGAATTGTGTGTGTGTATATATTATTCCAAATAATATATTAAAGGAGAGGGATTAATGAGTACAATTAAGCCATGCATGGAAAATTGCAAGGCATGCATGGAAAATTACAAACCATCTTACAACCCTTCAAATTCCATACACACACATATATATATATCATATATATATATATATATATACACGCCTATATATATATACATATATAAATATATATATATTTAAATGTAATTTGAACTTATTTTTAATTAATTATTAAACCTAAACCCATTTAAGTTTAATCAATTAATTAAATTTAACTTGAACCCATTCAAGTCCACTAGTATCAATAATTATACAACACTATATTAATTTGAGCTCTACTAGACTCAACAGTGTTTAATTAATTCAACACTTGAATTAATTTAATTATTTGTACATTAAAATGTCTACTAGTGTTAAATTAATTCAACACTTGAATTAATTAACTAAGTTCAAAATAATAGTTTAGAAAATCATCATTTTCATAAACTAATTATTTTAAGTCAACTTTTAATCTTGGAACACATTCACAAATTAAAAGTTACTTATTCCATTCATTCTCCAATTTAGAAGTCAAATTTCTAATTTATTTTACTTATAAACTCCTTTATAAGTTGTTCAACACAATGAACTAATTTTAATCTCAACGGGATCTAGAAAGTTAGTACTTGTGTGACCCTCAATGGTTCACTGATACAACTAGCAGTGGGTTCACATCTCCATGTGATTCAGGATCAACAAGTCCCTTATATGAGCATACCCTAGATAGCTCCATTCTTATTAATCAACACATTGATAATAAGAATGTCAGAAAACTCAAGTCTGATAGTACCCAACCAGTCATGTAAATATCTAGCAGCATTGCTTACATGACTCCCTAGGTATCAAATGATAGTGCCTGCAAGAACCAATCAATTATGGTTAGCGTACAGTACGGTCCTTTCAACTCATATATCCCGACCGATTCGACAACCATTGGTTTATCGAGAGTTGTCATTGAATCGATAACTATGTGTCATGCCGTAGTTGCATCGAAAGTGTAATTCAAGAAACTCCTTTCTTAATTACCACTTACTCTGATCAGAGATTTCAAGCTACGTATGCATGATATAACATAGGATATCCATACCCGTAGGTAAGCGGTGAATCCCCGACTACAATGCATTGACTCCTATATGTTTCGTCACAACACCCAACATTGCCACCTGATGACCCCAGATGAGTCGGTAAACAAGTCAAAGTGAAGCACTAGCATATAGAGTCTCCATGTTGTCCGGGTTATAGGACTAATGGTGTACAACCATAAACTAGGACTTCTCCACTCGATAAGTGAGAACCACTTGGAAAATCCTTTAGGGAGGGTTGTTCAGTGCACTCTACAAGGAGCACCTATTTGCATGCTTGGACATCTCCATGTCCCCTACCAATGAAACATGGTACTCACATCGCAAATACTAGTCTCAACCTCGAGCGGCCTTTATCCTTCTTTATGGCGGCTGAATCGACTAGGAACAGTTTAGAATATACAGTATTCCAAATATGAGTTTCATGATAGTCATCACATGACCATCTCATATTCTTTCTACTATTTGTATATTCAAGGGCTTTATCTATGCAGCATGCATGTGTATAAAGATAAAGATGTGCCAAATTAAATAATGTCAAATATTATTAAAACAAAGATTGTCATACAAGAGTTCTCTCAAGGACCATCGGCCAACACATTGGCTCGACGGACACCTACTCTAACAATCTCCCACTTGCACTAGAGCCAACTACCCATATTCTTCAAACCCATTGATTCGCGATGCTTTTCGAACAATGGTCCTGGTAAAGGCTTAGTTAGTGGATCAACAACATTATCTGCGGAGGCGACTCTGTCTAACAAGACATCTCCTCGTTTCACAATTTCCCGGATGATGTGGTATTTTCTCAGTACATGTTTGGATTTCTGATGAGACCTTGGTTCTTTTGCCTGAGCAACTGCACCAGTGTTGTCGCAGTACACCGGGACTGGATCAACTCCATTAGGAATAACGCCCAACTCTTGGACGAAATTCCTAATCCAAACAGCTTCCTTTGCAGCATCGGATGCAGCAATATATTCTGCCTCAGTGGTTCAATCCGCAGTGCTATTTTGCTTGGAACTCTTCCAACAAACAGCAGCACCATTGAGCATGAATATAAAACCGGAAGTTGACTTCGAATCATCAACATCGCTTTGAAAGCTAGAGTCGGTATAGCCTTCCAATTTTAGTTCTCCACCCCCATAAACCAAGAGCATATTCTTAGTCTTTCTCAAATACTTGAGAATGTCTTTCACAGCTTTCCAGTGTGGAAGACCAGGGTTCGATTGATATCTACTTGTAACACTAAGTGCAAAGGCCACGTCAGGACGTGTAGATATCATCGCATACATGATACTACCAATTGCAGATGCATATGGAATGCGTGTCATCGTCTCTATCTCTGCATCATTTTTGGGAGACATGGACTTGGATAGAGACACGCCATGACACATTGGTAGATGTCCTCTCTTAGACTCATCCATCGAGAACCTCTTCACGATGGTATCAATGTATGTGGACTGGGTGAGACCAAGCAATCTTTTTGATCTATCCCGATAGATTTGTATTCCCAATACAAAAGATGCTTCACCCAAGTCCTTCATCGAGAACTTACTCGATAACCATACTTTAGTTGATTGCAACATTCCTACATCATTCCCAATGAGTAGAATGTCATCAACATAAAGTATCAGGAATGTCACAGCACTCCCACTGACCTTCTTATACACACATGGTTCCTCAGGATTCTTAGTAAACCCAAACTCTTTGATTGTACCATCAAATCTGAGGTTCCAGCTCCTAGATGCATGTTTGAGACCATAGATAGATCTCTGAAGTTTGCATACTTTATGCTCACTTCCGATAGATGTGAACCCTTCAGGTTGAGACATGTAAATTTCTTCCTTAATATCCCCATTAAGAAAAGCTGTCTTCACATCCATCTGACATATTTCATAGTCATACCATGCGGCAATGGCAAGCAATATCCTTATGGACTTGAACATTGCGACTGGAGAAAAAGTTTCTTCAAAGTCAACTCCTTGCCTTTGAGTATAACCTTTTGCCACCAATCGAGCCTTGAAGGTCAGAACCTTCCCATCCGTCCCAAGCTTCCTCTTGTAAATCCATTTACACCCTATAGGAACAATTCCTTCAGGTGGATCCACAAGATTCCACACTTGGTTCGAATACATGAAATTCATCTCAGATTCCATAGCTTCAAGCCACTTGGATGAATCGGCATCAAACAATGCTTCCTTGAAGGTCCTTGGATCACATCCATGGTCAGGCTCATCTTGGCCCTCTTCAAGAAGCAGACCATACCTCATAGGTGGTCTTGAGATCCTCTCGGATCTTATAGGAGCTAGTGTCTCCTCTCTTGGCTGTTCGGGTATGGGTTCCACAATTGTGGGTGTTTCTCGAACTTCTTCGAGTTCTATCATCTCCCATTTTCTATCCAATAGAAATTCCTTCTCCAAAAAGGTTGCATTCCTAGAAACAAACACCTTTGTTTCTTTGGGATGATAGAAATAATATCCAACCGAATTCCTTGGATATCCCACGAAGTAGCATAAAATGAATCGAGCATCCAATTTATCTCCCACTATCTTCTTCACATAAGCAGGGCATCCCCATATTCTTAGATAAGAATACTTTGGAGATTTTCCCATCCATATCTCATATGGTGTCTTATCAACTGCCTTTGAATGGACATTGTTCAACAACAGTGCCGCTGTCTCAAGTGCATATCCCCAAAAGGATGGCGGCAACTCCGTGAACCCCATCATAGACCGAACCATGTCCATCAAAGTTCGATTACGACGTTCTGAAACACCATTCAACTGAGGTGTACCAGGAGGAGTCCACTGTGAGAGAATCCCATTCTCCCTAAGATACTCTTGGAATTCAGTACTCAAGTATTCACCACCTCGATCCGATCGAAGTGCCTTGATGCTTCGTCCCAATTGTTTTTCTACTTCATTTCTGAATTTTTTGAACTTTTCAAAAGCTTCAGATTTGTATTTCATCAAATACACATACCCATACCTAGAGAAGTCATCGGTAAAGGTAATGAAGTAAGAATGTCCGTGCTTAGTGGTGATACTAAGTGGACCACACACATCTGTATGGATCAAATCCAACAGTCCCTTGGCTCGCTCCACATGGCCCTTAAAGGGAATTTTGGTCATCTTTCCTTTTAGACAGGGTTCACAAGTAGTAAGAGAATTAATATCAGACATATCAAACATGCCTTCTCCCACTAGCTTGTTCATCCTTTTAAAAGATATATGACCTAATCGAGCATGCCATAAGTGTGCTGGATTTAGAGTATCTTGTTTTCTTTTGGATGTTGTTGATATCTCTTGGACATTATACATAGGAATATCTTTTAATTTTAAATTATAGAGATCATTTTCCAATTGTCCTGTACCAATTAAACATTCATTCTTGTAAATATTGCAAACACCTTTGCCAAATAAACAAGAATATCCATCTTTATCAAGCATAGAAATGGAAACAATGTTTTTCACCAATTCTGGTACAAACAAAACATCTCTCAAACATAATTTAAAATCATTGTCCAACAATAAGTAAACATCTCCAATAGCTTTGGCTGCAACTCTTGCCCCATTGCCCATCCTCAAGAAGGTCTCACCATCTCTAAGTCTCCTACTTCTTGCCATCACCTGCAAATCATTACAGAGATGTGAGCCACAGCCGGTATCCAATACCCAAGAAGAAGAGTTAAGTGAAATGTTTACTTCAATGTAGAACATACCTTTTCCAAAACCATTCTGGTCAAGATATTCCTTGCAATTACGCTTCCAATGTCCAGGTTTTTTACAGTGATGACAGACGTCATTAGTCTTGTTAGCCTTAACTGGTGTGGCTACCACAACGGGACTCGGAGCTTGCCTCTTCAAGGGCACGTTCTTTTTGGGAGCATGGAAGGAACGCTTCTTTCCCTTCCCATGTGGTCTATTCTTTGAACCAGATGAAGATCCCACATAAAGAACCGGCTTCTCTTTCTTGATTGTGGATTCAAACGTAACAAGCATGTTAACCAACTCCTCAAGGGTTGGATCTAACATGTTCATGTTGAAATTCACCACAAAAGGATCAAATGAGCTAGGCAGTGACAAGAGCAACACGTCTGTGGTCAACTCAGTTGGTAGCACAAGATCCATGCTAACGAGTTTCTCCACGAGCCCAATCAACTTCAGGCCATGCTCATGGACTGAAGCCCCATCTCGCATGCGCAAAGTGATTAGCTCCTTGACAATCGCATGTCGAAGTGGGCATGTTTGTTCACCAAAGAGTTCTTTGAGATGCAAATGAATGTCAGCAGCATGCTTTGCACTCTCAAAACGTCGCTGAAGCTCATCATTCATAGAAGCCTGCATATAACACTTGGCTTTCAAGTCATGGTCACACCAATCCTTGTAAGTCTGTAGCTCCTCAGGGCTACAATCAGTCGGAGCCGTATCAGGGGGCGACTCATCAAGTGTGTATGCAATCCTTTCCGAGTTCAAGACAATTTTCAGATTTCTTAGCCAATCAAGGTAATTTGGACCGGTCAGTAAATGTTTGTCGAGTATTGCAGACAACGGATTGCGAATTGATGACATTGTCAAAACTTTGTACTGAAAAATAATAACAGATAAATGTCAATGACTATTTTAAAATATTTAATAAGATATAAAGTATGGACTTTAACTTTATAAATATTTACTCCCACTGTTTTGACATTTTTACTACCCTCTAGTAAAAACGGGAAACTCCTTTCCTCAGTAGGTACATAAGGTCCAATTAGCCAATTACGATCCCGAATAATATCAGCCAATCATAATTTCTAAAAGGTAGTTTCCAATTGCATCTCCATGCAACCCTTACGTAAACTTTTGTCTCACGCTTGATTAGGACCCAATAATATGACGTCGTTCATCTTTACGTGTCAAGCCTTACCCATCGATATTGAACCTTAATGGACGGTCGCCATGAGTTCCCCCAATAATATGAGCCGAAGTCATGGGAGTTCCACGTAGTTCACATCACCATGTCAATGGATGTCACAGCTTTCTGGCATCCAAGCCCCCCCAATAATATGAGCCGAGCATTGAATACGGGTAGCGTTCGTCATGCATCCATTGTCGATGGAAGACATGGAAATTATAAACAAATTTATAATTCCCCTTTTCGGGCTTGATATAAATTTTGAATCTAATTCAAAATGAGGGTTTTTAATTTTGAAAAGGTCTCATCATTAATTTTAAAGGTTGCCATGTTTGATCGTATGTTTGCCGGATTCATGCAACTTTGTTATTATAAAATAATAACGCACATACTAATTAATAAGGATGATCAATCGCCCCAAAAACTATTTGGCCCGTGTGAGCCAAACACGGGCCTAGGTCCAATTCCTAGGGAATGCATGGGATGCAAATGCAACAATTATATAAGCTTCCAATATTTACATGTCTTGAATCTTCATAATTCATCATGGCCCACCATCTTCCAATCTTGAACTTCCGCTATTAAATATTTTACATGAAAATATCCATGGCAAATAGGGATACATCTCATGGGGTGGGAACGGGCCATAAACCAAGCCCACTTTGTAATTTGATAATTATTACAACCATTCAATACAAAATATCCTAGCATATACCTAGCAAATTGGTCTTGAGCTTTTAATCATCCTTCATGCACAATATCACATATCATACATCATCAATTAATTATCTCAATAATTAATTGATCAAATATTATATATCTTGGTCCAATCACTAACTACCACAATTATAAAATAAATTAATAAAATAAACAAACATCTTTGTTTACTTTCAAATTAATTTATTTATAATTGAATTTCTTGTAAATCACAATTTACTATAAATAATCAAAGTCACACTTTAACTATTTATTTTATGAGAAAAAACACATATTATAAAGTTTAATTTTTCATAAAAAATCAACTATAATATATTTAACAATTTAGGGCCTATGACACATGATATTCCAAAACATCTTTTGAAAAACTCAAGTCGTCATAGTCGTCACCGAAACTCCGTCGCCGGATTCCGGCCAAATTTTTTTTTTTTATTAAAAATATGGGGCAACCCACGGCTGCCCCTAGGAAACCGAAAATAAAAAAAATAATTTTTATAAAATTTTCCCTAAATGTTAAAATATTGATTTTCTCATGCGGTTAGAAATTGACCTCAACATAATATCCAACAAATACTACACAAAAGAGTAACCTAGGCTTTGATACCACTGAAGGGGATCGGTTAACTCGTGCCCGGAAACGCAGCGGAAATATAAAATTTTTAATAAAAGAAATCCGAGCACTTGTGTAGTATTCAAAAACTCAAACAACCATAGGGTGTTTAGAATTTTACCTATCAATCTCAAAGATTGATTTATGGCTCCAACCAAGTTGATAAACAACTAGGCTCTTGAAAAATGGTAGACTCAATGTACAAGCTTCCAAGAGCACTCCTTGCTCAAAATGGATTCAACTCTTCGAGCCTCCGAATTAGGTCCACGACTAGACGATCTAAATCCACTCTAAATATGCACTAGAATATTTAGAGGATTTTTCATTGAGATATCATTTTAATTCTCCCTCAAAATGAAAGAAAAATTTGGAGAAAATATTCAAGGAGTGTTCGGCCACTTCAAGTAATTCTTGGAATGGAATGAATTGTGTGTGTGTATATATTATTCCAAATAATATATTAAAGGAGAGGGATTAATGAGTACAATTAAGCCATGCATGAAAAATTGCAAGGCATGCATGGAAAATTACAAACCATCTTACAACCCTTCAAATTCCATACACACACATATATATATCATATATATATATATATATATATATATATATATATATATATATACACGCCTATATATATATACATATATAAATATATATATATTTAAATGTAATTTGAACTTATTTTTAATTAATTATTAAACCTAAACCCATTTAAGTTTAATCAATTAATTAAATTTAACTTGAACCCATTCAAGTCCACTAGTATCAATAATTATACAACACTATATTAATTTGAGCTCTACTAGACTCAATAGTGTTTAATTAATTCAACACTTGAATTAATTTAATTATTTGTACATTAAAATGTCTACTAGTGTTAAATTAATTCAACACTTGAATTAATTAACTAAGTTCAAAAAAATAGTTTAGAAAATCACCATTTTCATAAACTAATTATTTTAAGTCAACTTTTAATCTTGGAACACATTCACAAATTAAAAGTTACTTATTCCATTCATTCTCCAATTTAGAAGTCAAACTTCTAATTTATTTTACTTATAAACTCCTTTATAAGTTGTTCAACACAATGAACTAATTTTAATCTCAACGGGATCTAGAAAGCTAGTACTTATGTGACCCTCAATGGTTCACTGATACAACTAGCAGTGGGTTCACATCTCCATGTGATTCAGGATCAACAAGTCCCTTATATGAGCATACCCTAGATAGCTCCATTCTTATTAATCAACACATTGATAATAAGAATGTCAGAAAACTCAAGTCTGATAGTACCCAACCAGTCATGTAAACATCTAGCAGCATTGCTTACATGACTCCCTAGGTATCAAATGATAGTGCCTGCAAGAACCAATCAATTATGGTTAGCGTACAGTACGGTCCCTTCAACTCATATATCCCGACCGATTTGACAACCATTGGTTTATCGAGAGTTGTCATTGAATCGATAACTATGTGTCATGCCGTAGTTGCATCGAAAGTGTAATTCAAAAAACTCCTTTCTTAATTACCACTTACTCTGATCAGAGATTTCAAGCTACGTATGCATGATATAACATAGGATATCCATACCCGTAGGTAAGCGGTGAATCCCCGACTACAATGCATTGACTCCTATATGTTTCGTCACAACACCCAACATTGCCACCTGATGACCCCAGATGAGTCGGTAAACAAGTCAAAGTGAAGCACTAGCATATAGAGTCTCAATGTTGTCCCGGGTTATAGGACTAATGGTGTACAACCATAAACTAGGACTTCTCCACTCGATAAGTGAGAACCACTTGGAAAATCCTTTAGGGAGGGTTGTTCAGTGCACTCTACAAGGAGCACCTATTTGCATGCTTGGACATCTCCATGTTCCCTACCAATGAAACATGGTACTCACATCGCAAATACTAGTCTCAAGCTCGAGCGGCCTTTATCCTTCTTTATGGCGGCTGAATCGACTAGGAACAGTTTAGAATATACAGTATTCCAAATATGAGTTTCATGATAGTCATCACATGACCATCTCATATTCTTTCTACTATTTGTATATTCAAGGGCTTTATCTATGCAGCATGCATGGGTATAAAGATAAAGATGTGCCAAATTAAATAATGTCAAATATTATTAAAACAAATATTGTCATACAAGAGTTCTCTCAAGGACCATCGGCCAACACATTGGCTCGACGGGCACCTACTCTAACAATAGGCTTTCAAAACGGTCCAAAAACTCGAATCGACGGTGTAGCGATTTAAAATCTGTAACCGACGTAATCCCAAAATCATTTCTAACTTCAAATCACTTCATATATGCCTCTAACTCAATAAACAACATCTAAATCTTCATACCAACCATTATACATATCAAGTATAAGCTGGAATTCATGGTTGAGTACAAATAACATAAGCTATTCAATCCAGTTTCGAATATACGAGCAATAGAATCTCAAGAACATAATCAAACCATAAAATCTGATCTCTGTTCATAAACTGATCTTGAAATCCATATAACACAACATAAAACTTACACAAAATCGAAGCCCTCGTCTTAAGAATTCCAGAACACTTTTCGGAATCGAAAACGGACGATCGGTTCAAAAGTTACGGCAAATCGAAAATTGAAGATTCAAAGGAAAAATGAAGAAGACGGCTCTCTGCTTCAACACTTCTGAAATGTCTAAGGCAAGTACATGTTTCATGCTGAGTAATAAACTTAAAATCTGATAACTCTCAACCAATATTGCAATTTAGCCCTCAAGTCTTCAATAATTGCAATTTGGTCCCCGACCCTTATTTTAATTCAATTTCAATCCTAAATAATTTAAGAATATTAGAATTTAAATCGAAACTCTAAATATTCCCAAATTAAATATACTCGGATTAAAATTAAATAAATTTGGATTAATATTAATTAATCTCGGGCCTTATATTTCTCCCCCACTAAGACATGAGTTCGTCCTCGAATTCATAAATAGTATAGATATGCAGACTGCATGCTCATAAGAATAAAGAATAACTGAAAACTGAATAAGAACTCACATCAGTGAAATAGATAAGGAAATCGTTGCTTCATATCTTCTTCGACTTCCCACGTTGCTTCTTCAACTCCGTGTCTACTCCATTGAATCTTCACCAATGGAATGGTCTTTGTTCGGAGTTGTTTTGTCTTCCTATCAAGAATCTGAATAGGTCGCTCGAAGTAGCAAATAGTATCATCCAACTCAGCTTCATCAGATCGAATCACATGAGACGCATCAGATATATACTTCCTCAACATCGATACATGAAAGACATCATGTATTCCAGATAAAGACATAGGAAGAGCGAGTTGATAAGCTAGATTGCCTATCTTCTCGAGAATCTCATACGGCCCAATATACCTCGGAGATAATTTTCCTCGTTTGCCAAATTGAACTGTTCCCCTGAACGGTGAAATCTTCAGAAACACTCTATCTCCCTGATCAAAAGATAACGGCCGTCGTCGTACATTTGCATATCTCGTCTGTCTATGCTGCGCTGTTCTCATTCTCTGCTGTATCAATTTCACTTTCTCAGTCATCTGTCTGATTATATCTGGCTCTAACTCAGGTACTTCAGAAACATCATCCCAATACAAAGGCGATCGACATTTTTTTCCATATAATGCTTCGAATGGTGTCATTTCTATACTCGTTTGATAACTGTTGTTATACGAAAATTCCACGAGTGGTATAGAATTTTGCCATGTAACGCCAAAATCAAGTACTACAGCTCTGAGCATATCCTCAAGCGTCTGAATAGTTCGTTCAGATTGACCGTCAGTTTGAGGATGGTAAGCAGTACTCAAATGTAAGCGCGTACCTAGAGCTTCCTGTAGGCTATGCCAAAAGTGTGAAGTAAACCTCGGATCTCGGTCAGATACTATCGACTTTGGCACACCGTGTAGTCTTACCACTTCTCGAATATAGAGATCCGCCATTTGATCATGACAATAAGTCATTCGATAAGGAATAAAGCACGCAGATTTCTTCAATCTGTCGATGATCACCCAAACAGCATCGCATCCTCGAGATAATCGTGGCAACTTCGTTACAAAGTCCATGGAAATGTGGTCCCATTTCCATTCAGGAATCGATAAACTCTGTAATAAGCCACCTGGTTTCTTTCTTTCAACTTTCACCTGTTGGCAATTCAAATATTTCGATACAAATTCAGTCACATCAGACTTCATTTGTTTCCACCAGTACTGACTTTTCAAGTCGTTGTACATCTTTCTGCCTCCAGGGTGAACACTAAAGCGACTACAATGGGAATTTTTCAGAATATTCTGTCTCAAGTTTGCAATATCGGGAACAACTATTCGGTCATTCACATACAAGATATCTTCATCACTAACCTTGTACTCAGACTGATGTCCTGATCGGATCATTTCAATCGACTTCTGCACATTCTGATCGGCTTTTTGTGCTTCTTTGATACGAATCAATAACTCTGGCTCAGCACTGATTGCATAAACTCTCATCGGCCTTTTATCTGTCTCAAATACATATCCAGAACTACAACAATCTTCAATCAAATTAGATACACCTACCGTAGACAAGGATAAAGCACATACCTTTCTACTCAGGTCATCCGCTGCTGCGTTAAATTTTCCCGGATATTATTTGATTTCACAATCAAAATCCTTCAATAAATCAAGCCATCGTCGTTGTCTCATATTCAATTTGGATTGTGAGAACAGATACTTCAGACTTTTGTGATCAGAAAATATTTCAAACTTCTCGCCATATAAGTAATGTCTCCAGATCTTCAATGCAAAAACAATTTCAGCCAATTCAAGATCATGAATCGGATACCTGACTTCATGTGGTTTCAGTTGTCGAGAAGCATAAGCGACAACATGTCCTTTTTGCATTAAAATACATCCCAAACCCTGGTGAGAAGCATCACAATAAACAACAAAATCACCAGTACTTGTAGGGATTATTAAAATCGGCGCTGTCGTCAATCTCTTCTTAAGTTCGATAAAAATTCTTTCACACGCCTCAGACCAAAGAAATGGTGCATTCTTCTGTGTAAGCTGTGTAATAGGCTTCGCTATCGAGGAAAAATCTCGAATGAATCGACGGTAATAACCAGCTAAGCCCATAAAACTTCGAATTTCTGGCACAGATGTCGGTCTCTGCCAACTAATCACAGCTTCAACCTTACTCGGATCCACTGAAATGCCATCTCCTGAAATTATATGACCAAGAAAAACAACTCTCTGCAACCAAAACTCACATTTGGATAACTTGGCATACAATTTCTCCTCTCTTAGTATTATCAATACAGCTCGGAGATGATCAGCATGTTCACACAGATTCTTAGAGTATATCAAAATATCATCGATAAAGATAATCACAAAATCATCTAAATATCTTTGAAATACTCTATTCATCAATCCCATAAAAACTACCGGTGCATTCGTTAGACCAAAGGCATGACTATAAATTCATAATGGCCATACCTGGTTATAAATGCAGTTTTAGCAATATCCTCGTCTCTAACTCTCAACTGATGATATCCGGATCGGAGATCAATCTTCGAATATACCGACGAACCCTGCAATTGATCAAATAAATCATCGATACGAGGTAAAGGATAACGATTCTTTACCGTTGCTTTGTTCAATTGCCGGTAGTCTATATATAATCTCATTGATCCGTCTTTCTTTCGAACAAATAATACCGGAGCACCCCAAGGGGAAACACTCGGTCTGATATATCCCTTAGCCAACAAATCTTCGAGTTGGTCTTTTAATTCTTTCAGTTCAATCGGTGTCATTCGGTAAGGTACTTTCGATATCGGTTGTGTACCTGGAATCAATTCAATACTGAAGTCTACCTCTCTGTACGGTGGCAATCTCGGAATCTCGTCAGGGAATACATCCGCAAACTCATTCACCACTGGTAGATCAGTCAATTTCGGACTAGTCCTCAGCATATCGACTGCATAGATAAAAAATCCCTCTGCTCCCTTCTGTAACAAATCAGTCATAGCAATAACAGATATCAAAGGAATTCTGGCTCGTGATCCCTTACCATAGAATTTCCATTCATCAGTCATATCAGGTTTGAACTTCACAATCTTCTGAAAACAGTCCACTGTTGCTCTGTACTTGGTTAGCATATCGATACCGATTATGCAATCAAAATCAGATAAACCAAGAATGATACAGTCAAGCTCAACTTTATTATCTTCGTACTGTAGTACACAATTTCGTACAGACTTCACTGATACTATACCTTTTCCCAACGGTGAAGATATAGACACTACAGTATGTAACGCCCCGTTTTTATCTTAAATGAGTTTATTTGAGTTAATCGGAGATTACAGAGTTCACGAGCCGACTCGATTTTTATCAGGGTCTATTTTGCAAATTTTGGATTTTTCAGGGACTAAAACGCAAATATCGGTTTTATTAGATATTTATAAGGGAAATGACTTGTATTATTCATTCATCACCTTCCCTTAGCCGCCTCCCCTCCATTGAAACTCTTTAAACGTTTCTCCAAGCTCCCAGATTTCAGTCCGAGCTCGATCCGGCCGTTGGAAATTATTTCTGAAGGCAGATTATCGATCACTACAGCGAGAGCTCCGTTATATTGTAAGTTCTTCTTTGATCGGATACATTCTAGTTTTTGGATGTTGTTAGAATCATTTGAGATTCGAGTATGTTGTTCTCTACAGAGTTCTGATCGTTTATTATCTGTCGGTTTTGAATTAGAGCGACGTTCGGATTTGTTATGATTTTTGGAAGCCATTTTCAAAAATGTGGATTTTGAGATTGATGGGTTTGCTTTGTTTGGTTGTCTTAGCATTGTTATGAGGTTATATCGCTATTGAACTGCTGTCTGCATTGTCGGGTTGTTCAGTTATAGCCGTTATGCCGTCGGTTTGAGTTTTGGAGATTTGAACCATTTTTGAAGTTGTTGAACTTGTATTGTAAGTTGATCTTGGTTATTGATCTTGTATTTCATCTGGACAGATTCGTTTGGAGTTTGTCAAGCCAGAGTTAACAACATTTTGATCGTCAAGAGTTGGACGAATATCGGTAAAGATTTTTACCTTGAACCGTTGTTGTTGTTTAGGTTGTATAGTTGTTGATACAATCTTTTGTTGTAGCTTTTCCGGAGTTGGATCTACGACATTGAAAGGTAAAAGCAGTCATCGTAGCGGGATAGCATACTCGGGACAGTTGGTTCTCGAGTTTCCCTTTCAAATCACATATTGCATCAATACTTGTTCTAGCATGTGGAACATGTATTTTGGGTTGTTATTTGAGTTGTTTATGTGGATTATGTTTATGTTTTTGTTCTGCATTCATCTTGAGCCTACGTTGACTCAGCGAACAGAACCGCCCTTTTTGTGTGGACGTTTGGGAACTATGATTGAGTGGCCTAGGTCGTAGTCGTATCGCCTAGTGCTAGCATACTCATTATGGTTGTTCAAAGTCTAAAGGAGCGAGATATGTGGCACCACCTCGATTGGGAGAGTCGGTGAGTCGTCACATGATCTCATCCTCGGGATCCCAAAAGCACAGCAGCAATCCTTTGTTTATCAGACTTGATATCCCGGTTTAAAGACATGCATTTCATTACGTTGTTATTGATTGTGTTGTTGTCTTGAAAGCATGGTTATTGTTGTATTACTTGATATGTTGCTTTTTCTGGGATCATCATTCTCACCGGTTATCCGGCTGTTACTTTGTTTTTTTATGTGTACTTGGCAACAGGAAGGGCAGGATCAAGTCAGCATAGACCTGGTTAGCGTCCAGAGCAAGAGATAGAAGTGAGACTCGTTTAGAAGTCGAATCAGCATGTCAACCTAGTTATGTTTTGCGAACATGTTTAGTTATTCGAACTTCTCGTAATTGTTTTGTAAACAAGAATCGATGTAGGTACTACCGTATTGAATGTTTCTCTTCCCTAAACTTTTCTTGTATTGTTTTGGCATGTCAAATACTCTTAATGCAAGTGTTTAGGTTTTGATTGGGTAAATTTCAGTGCTTTCACTTTTCTGGGCGAGGGTACGGCGCGGGCGCGCATTTGTTGGCGCGGGCGCGCGGCCTCCTTGCGAGGTTTGGGCGCGGGCGCTCTTATTTAGAGCGCGGGCGCGCTAGTCTTTGCGCAGCATAAGCACGGGCGCGCTGCTTTAGGCGCGGGCGCGCGAGCCTCCTTTTAAAAAAAATATATATATATATATAAATTATTGGTTTCTTGTTTACATATCGCTTGCTTCTCTGATTTTAGTGGATTAGAAACGAGGTCTCACATTAAGTGGTATCAGAGCGTTAAGATTCTTGGTCGAATAGAGTGAGCGGGTAGATCGAGTCTGCGTGTATTGACTCCTCGCATGTGTTTGAATTATTTTAACTGTGTACTTAATTCCATGCGAGCATGCTTTATTATTGAGAATTATTGAATTACATGGTTATGTGATTTAATTTATAAAGCATGATCTACTTGAGATATAACTGTTTCTGTTACCGACTGGTATCCGGTATTCCAAGCGGTTGTAAGGGCACTGATTGTAGCGATTGAGATATCTCGTGTCCTAACCTTTGATTATCAGATGGGTCCTCGTCAAGTGATAAACAGAAACACACCGCCAGTTATCCCTGCGACTGAGCAGGCTAGCACTGAAGTTGATCAGTTGGATGCTTCAGCAACGCCTATGGAAACCTTGCTGAAGAGGTTTCAGTCGTTCAATCCGCCGTTATTGATGGGTTCAGAAAATCCAGTTTACTGCGAGAGTTGGTTGGATGATATTGATCATATGTTCGATTCCATTGATTACACAGATGACCGCAAAATCAGGTTAGTCATTCATCAGCTACGTGGGGTTGCTAAGAGCTGGTGGATCATGACAAAGAAAGCAATGGAGAGTAGAGGTACGGAAGTTACTTGGACTCTTTTTAAATCTGAGTTTTATAAGCGGTTTTTCCCTATCTCGTATCGCAAAGATAAGGGAGCAGAGTTTGCCAATCTGAGGCAAGGGAATCTGAACATTGAAGAGTACGTGGCTAAGTTCGATAGTCTGTTGCGTTTTGCACCGCTAATTGCCGGAGATGAAGAAGCTAAGGCAGATCAGTTCATCAATGGTTTGAACCCCGACGTCTTCACGTTGGTAAACACCAACAGGCCTAACAACTTTGCGGATGCTATGAATTACGCAAAGGGAGCGGAAGCAGGCTTGTGGAGGCAAAGAGGTAACCAGGTAGCACCTCAGCAACAGAGACAGTATCAGAACCCACCATCTCAGTATCAGAATCAGCCACCGCAGCATCAAAACCAGTATCAAAGGTATGAAGGTGGAAACAGTGGGAGAAACAGAAAAGATCAGTACAAAGCAAGAGGTAAACAGTTCAAGAGGCAGGGGAACAGTTCTTCGAGTTCCAGTGGTTCGAAGCATTTCGGTTCCGGACAGAGTTCTGGATCTTCAGCCTTGTACTGCAGCAAGTGTGGGGGAAGACACTCACCGGATCAGTGTGTGGGAGTCTTCGGTAATTGTAACACATGTCAGCAACCGGGACACTTCTCTAAAGTGTGCCCTCAACGTAATAGAGATAGAGCTCAGAGTGGGAGTTCGTCTAGACCTGCAGCTCAACCGGAGAGGCAGTCGTCTGCAGTGCACTCTTTCCAACCTCAGCAACAGCAGAACAGACAGGGAGGTAGCACTAGTGCGAACCAGCCTCCGAGACAGCAAGCACGAGTCTTTGCTCTGACAGAGGATCAGGCTCAAGCAGCACCTGATGATGTTATAGCAGGTAACTGTTCGATTTTCGGTTATTCTGCTTATGTCTTGATAGATACAGGTGCTTCCCATTCCTTTATCTCTGAGAAATTTGTGTTATTGCATGCTTTTCCAACTGAATTGTTGCCTACAGTAGTAGCTGTTACTTCACCTTTGGGTGGAGGAATTTTTTCTGTCAGACTAGTCAGGAACTGTGAACTTTTTTTGAGGGAAATTTGTTAGAATTCGACTGTATTGTGCTTGGGTTGTCAGATTTTGATTGTATTGTCGGTATAGATGCTTTGACCAAGTACAGGGCAACAGTTGATTGTTTTCTGAAGGTTGTCAGGTTCAGACCTGAAATGGCAGACGAGTTGAAATTCTTTGGTAAGGGTTCTCGATCTAGAATTCCTTTGATTTCAGTGTTATCTATGACTCGTTTTTTACAGAGAGGTGCAGAAGGATTTTTGGTTTATGCGGTTGATGTACTGAAATCTAGCCCAGCTTTGGTTGACTTACCAGTGGTTAGAGATTTTGCTGATGTGTTTTTGGAAGATGTTCCTGGATTGCCACCCATTCAAGAGGTTGAATTTAGCATTGACTTAGTGCCAGGTACTCAACCTATTTCAAAAGTTCCTTATCGTATGGCACTTATTGAATTGAGAGAGTTGAAGGAGCAGCTTGAGGATTTGATTGCCAAGGGATACATCAGGCCTAGTGTATCGCATTGGGGTGCTCCTGTGCTTTTTGTTCGGAAGAAGGATGGTTCTATGCGGCTCTGTATCGACTACCGCCAATTGAATCAGGCTACAGTTAAGAACAGGTATCCTTTACCCCGAATAGACGACCTTTTTGATCAACTGTAGGGTTCTTCTGTCTACTCTAAGATTGATCTGAGGTCAGGTTATCACCAGTTGAGAGTGCGAGAGGAAGACGTTCCTAAGACCGCATTCAGAACGAGGTATGGTCATTTTGAGTTTATAGTCATTCCGTTCGGTTTGACTAACGCTCCAGCGGTTTTTATGGGTTTGATGAACCGTATCTTTCAGCGTTTTTTAGATGAGTTCGTCATTATCTTTATCGATGATATTCTTATCTACTCGAAGAACCGTACTGACCATGCAGAGCACTTGAGGACCGTACTCCAGATTTTACGAGCTGAGCAGTTGTTTGCCAAGCTATCTAAGTGTGAATTCTGGTTAGATCGAGTTGTCTTTCTCGGTCATATTATTTCTGAAGATGGGATTTCTGTCGATCCCAGCAAGATTGAAGCGGTTATGAATTGGCCTAGACCTACTTCAGTGCCGGAGATCCGAAGCTTCATGGGTTTAGCTGGTTATTACCGTCGTTTCATCGAGGGTTTCTCATCTATTGCCAAGCCTATTACCCAGCTGACTCAGAAGAATGCGCCTTTTGTCTGGACTGCAGATTGTGAGGCTAGCTTTGTTGATCTGAAGAGGAGACTGACCAGTGCTCCAATTCTTTCTATTCCGAAGGGTACTGGAGGTTTCACAGTCTATTGTGATGCTTCTAACCGAGGCTTGGGTTGTGTTCTTATGCAGCATAAGCATGTGATAGCGTATGCATCGAGACAGCTGAAACCGCACGAGACTCGTTATCCGGTTCATGATCTTGAACTAGCTGCGATCGTCTTTTCTTTGAAGATCTGGCGTCACTATCTTTATGGTGAGTCTTTCGAGATCTTTTCTGACCATAAGAGCCTTAAGTACTTGTTTTCACAGGCAGAGCTGAATATGAGACAGAGAAGATGGTTAGACCTGTTGAAGGATTTCGACTGTGAAATCAAATATTATCCGGGGAAGTCGAATGCAGTTGCAGATGCCTTGAGCCGAAAGCTTTGTTCCTTATCTCTTTCTACTATTGGTGTTTCTCAGTTGATCGATGATTGTTGCACTTCTGGTTTAGAGTTTGAAACATATATGGAGACTATCAGAGTGTTTGCTATTCAAGCCGAACCGGAGTTGTTTGTTGCAATCAGAGAAGCACAAAAGTCTGAGCCGAGCATTCAGGTTTCAGTAGAGAAAGTCATATCTGGGCATCAGTCTGAATTCCAGGTTAGAGATGATGTACTGTATGTGAATAACCGTATTGTTGTGCCTGATATTTCGGAGTTGAGGCAGCGTATTCTTCGAGAGGCTCATTGCAGTCGGTTTAGTATTCATCCTGGGGGTCGTAAGATGTACAACGATCTGAAGATTTAGTTTTGGTGGAAGAGAATGAAGAGCGACGTAGCGAGGTTTGTATCTCGGTGTTTGAATTGCCAGCAGGTGAAAGCAGAACGGAAGCGACCAGGAGGTCTGTTGCACAGTCTATCTGTTCCTGAATGGAAGCTACCACGATCCGTTCGAGAATGCGATGCCATTTGGGTAGTGATCGACCGATTGACGAAGCCTGCGTGTTTTATTCCGTACAGGATGACGTATCATCATGATCAGATGGCTGAGTTGTATGTTAGCAATGTTGTGAGACTGCATGGTGTGCCGAAGTCGATCATTTCAGACAGAGATCCTAGATTCACTTCTCACTTCTGGCACAGTCTTCAGGGGGCACTTGGTACTCGATTGCATCTGAGTATAGCTTATCATCCTCAGACCGTGGACAGTCAGAGCGGACTATCCAGACGTTAGAGGATATGCTGCGAGCGATAGTGCTAGACTTTGGCACTAGTTGGCAGGATTCTTTGCCTCTTGTCGAGTTTTCTTACAACAACAGCTTCCAAGCGAGTATCGGTATGGCGCCTTTTGAGGCTTTGTATGGTAGAAAGTGCCGATCTCCGTTGTTTTGGGATGAATTGTCCAAGTCACCAGATTTGGGACCGGAGATGCTTAGAGATATGGCAGAGCAGGTTAAGATCATTCAGACCAGAATGAAGTCAGCTCAAGATAGACAGGCGAAGTATGCGAATGTCAGGCGTAGACCTCTGAGTTTTGATCAGGGAGACCGAGTCTTTCTGAAGATTTCACCTTTCAGAGGCACTATCAGATTCGGTAAGAGAGGGAAGTTATCTCCGAGATTCATCGGGCCGTACGAGATTCTCGAAAATATAGGCGATCTTGCCTACAGACTTGCACTTCCTCCATCTTTATCTGGTATTCACGACGTTTTTCACGTCTCTATGCTGCGAAAGTATCAACCAGATATTTCTCATATCCTTCAGCCTGACGAAGCCGAGTTAGACGAGACTCTGAGCTACTTTGAGCGATCGATTCAGATCCTTGATCGGAAGGAGAAACAACTCAGAACCAAGTCGATCCCGTTAGTGAAAGTGCAGTGGAGCCGTCACGGCGTCGAGGAAGCGACTTGGGAGACAGAATCTGACATGAGACAGCGATTTCCGGAGTTATTCGGATGACGTGAGTTCTTCTTCTGTCTTTAGTTCTTTATTCTATCTTATGAGTTGTGGTTCTTGTTGATTTCGAGGACGAAATCTCTTCATAGTGGGGGAGAATTGTAACGCCCCGTTTTTATCTTAAATGAGTTTATTTGAGTTAATCGGAGATTACAGAGTTCACAAGCCGACTCGATTTTGATCAGGGTCTATTTTGCAAATTTTGGATTTTTCAGGGACTAAAACGCAAATATCGGTTTTATTAGATATTTATAAGGGAAATGACTTGTATTATTCATTCATCACCTTCCCTTAGCCGCCTCCCCTCCATTTAAACGCTTTAAACGTTTCTCCAAGCTCCCAGATTTCAGTCCGAGCTCGATCCGGCCGTTGGAAATTATTTCTGAAGGCAGATTATCGATCACTACAGCGAGAGCTCCGTTATATTGTAAGTTCTTCTTTGATCGGATACATTCTAGTTTTTGGATGTTGTTAGAATCGTTTGAGATTCGAGTATGTTGTTCTCTACAGAGTTCTGATCGTTTATTATCTGTCGGTTTTGAATTAGAGCGACGTTCGGATTTGTTATGATTTTTGGAAGCCATTTTTGAAAATGTGGATTTTGAGATTGATGGATTTGCTTTGTTTGGTTGTCTTAGCATTGTTATGAGGTTATATCGCTATTGAACTGCTGTCTGCATTGTCGGGTTGTTCAGTTATAGCCGTTATGCCGTCGGTTTGAGTTTTGGAGATTTGAACCGTTTTTGAAGTTGTTGAACTTGTATTGTAAGTTGATCTTGGTTATTGATCTTGTATTTCATCTGGACAGATTCGTTTGGAGTTTGTCAAGACAGAGTTAACAACATTTTGATCGTCAAGAGTTGGACGAATATCGGTAAAGAGTTTTACCTTGAACCG
Source organism: Henckelia pumila (assembly GCF_033568475.1). Classification (NCBI taxonomy): domain Eukaryota; kingdom Viridiplantae; phylum Streptophyta; class Magnoliopsida; order Lamiales; family Gesneriaceae; genus Henckelia; species Henckelia pumila. Next base: position 112,895,115 of record NC_133123.1, on the reverse strand, counting down.
TTGTTGTTGTTTAGGTTGTATAGTTGTTGATACAATCTTTTGTTGTAGCTTTTCCGGAGTTGGATCTACGATATTGAAAGGTAAAAGCAGTCATCGTAGCGGGATAGCATACTCGGGACAGTTGGTTCTCGAGTTTCCCTTTCAAATCACATATTGCATCAATACTTGTTCTAGCATGTGGAACATGTATTTTGGGTTGTTATTTGAGTTGTTTATGTGGCTTATGTTTATGTTTCTGTTCTGCATTCATCTTGAGCCTACGTTGATTCAGCAGGCAGAACCGCCCTTTTTGTGTGGATGTTTGGAAACTATGATTGAGTGGCCTAGGTCGTAGTCGTATCGCCTAGTGCTAGCATACTCATTATGGTTGCTCAAAGTCTAGAGGAGCGAGATATGTGGCACCACCTCGATTGGAAGAGTCGGTGAGTCGTCACATGATCTCATCCTCGGGATCCCAAAAGCACAGCAGCAATCCTTTGTTTATCAGACTTGATATCCCGGTTTAAAGACATGCATTTCATTACGTTGTTATTGATTGTGTTGTTGTCTTGGAAGCATGGTTATTGTTGTATTACTTGATATGTTTCTTTTTCTGGGATCATCATTCTCACCGGTTATCCGGCTGTTGCTTTGTTTTTTTATGTGTACTTGGCAACAGGAAGGGCAGGATCAAGTCAGCATAGACCTGGTTAGCGTCCAGAGCAAGAGATAGAAGTGAGACTCGTTTAGAAGTCGAATCAGCATGTCAACCTAGTTATGTTTTGCGAACATGTTTAGTTATTCGAACTTCTCGTAATTGTTTTGTAAACAAGAATTGATGTAGGTACTACCGTATTGAATGTTTCTCTTCCCTAAACCTTCTTGTATTGTTTTGGCATGTCAAATACTCTTAATGCAAGTGTTTAGGTTTTGATTGGGTAAATTTCAGTGCTTTCACTTTTCTGGGCGAGGGGACGGCGCGGGCGCGCATTTGTTGGCGCGGGCGCGCGGCCTCCTTGTGAGGTTTGGGCGCGGGCGCTCTTTTTTAGAGCGTGGGCGTGCTAGTCTTTGCGCAGCATAAGCGCGGGCGCGCTGCTTTAGGCCCGGGCGCGCTGATGTCAGCGCGGGCGCGCGAGCCTCCTTTAAAAAAAATATATATATATATATAAATTATTGGTTTCTTGTTTACATATCGCTTGCTTCTCTGATTTTAGTGGATTAGAAACGAGGTCTCACACAGTAGCTAATGACTCAACAGGGAATGAATACAATGTAACAAATTGTTCAGATATGAAGGTATGCGACGCACCAGTATCAAATAAGACATAAGCAGGATAACCATAAAGAGAACAGTTACCTGCAATCACATCGTCTGGTGCTGTTTGTGCTTGCTCTTCTGTCAATGCAAACACTCGTGCTTGTTGCCTGGAAGGTTGATTCACTGTTTGACCTCCTCCTCTACTCGGTGCTACAGGCTATGGTTGAAAAGAGTGAACAGAAGATGTAGATTGACCTACCGGTCTCGATGATCCCGCACCCTGTGCACCTTCAGAACCTCGTTGTGGACACACTCGTGCAAAATGTCACATCTTGTTGCAAATGTGGCAGCTTCCAAATACACCTCGGCATTGTTCATTGGTATGGCGTCCACCACACTTGGTGCAATACACATCAGACTTCTGTTCAGCCCTAGACTGTCGGGAACTACCTGAACTCAAAGAGTTACTACCACCAGATCTCTTGAACTGTTTACTCTTGCCCTTTAAGAAGTTCTTCTTTCCACTACTGCTACCTCCAGCTTCAAATCGAGGTGGCGGTGGAATCTGTGACTGTTCTTGGGACTATCTCACTGGCTGTGGCACAAATTGTGCTCCTCGTTGTTTCAGTATCCCTGCTTCTGTACCCTTTGCTCGATTCAGAGCATCAGCAAAGGTATTCGGTCTTCCCGAATTCACAAGTGTAAACACATCAGGATTCAAGCCATTGATAAATTGATCGGCTTGAGCTTCATCACCAACAGCAATATGTGGAGCAAACTTCAACAAGCTGGTGAATTTGGCAACATATTCTTCGATATTTAACTGCCCCTGTTGCAGACTTGCAAACTCTGCTCCTTTGTCCTTACGATAAGACACAGGAAAGAAACGCTGATAGAAAGCAGTTCGAAATACAGACCAGGTAATAACAGTACCTTGGTTTTCCAATGCTTTCTTCGTCGCTATCCACCAACTCTTGGCAAGGCCATGCAGTTGATGAATAATCAGTCTCACACGACGATCATCTGAATAGTCAATAGACTCGTATAACTGCTCAATATCTTCCAGCCAATTCTCACATTCCACAGCATTCTCAGTTCCTTGCAACTTCGGTGGTTGGAATGACTGGAATCGTTTCAGAAGTTTCTCCATCGGATTAGCATCACTAAACTCATCAGTAGAAGTACTACCCTTTCCATGTTCAGTTGCTATCACTGGGACCTGTGCAGCATTTGTCTGTTCAGGCTCATTCATAGCCAATGTTTGTATAACCCTCGGTGCTGGTCGGGGAGGCATATCTGATAATCAAACAGATTAGTGTACAGTTCAGTCTCAGTTAAAACCATTCTGTTTCAATCCACAATGCCTTCTCACAAGATCGAATCTGATTCAATCGTAATCATACATGCTTCCAATCATATCAGATAACAGATAACATGCAATTCTTAAAGCTGTAAATCAAGTCAAATAATAAACATGCTTCAAGAATAACTAAATCAGAATAAAAGACTCGATCTACCCCCACTCATCTATTCTTAGTCCGAGAAACTTATGCTCTGATACCACCTGTTGTGGGGACCTCAGGTTGCTAATCTCATCTTAGGGCAATTAATGAACAATTAATACTCATTAAACATCAATTGAATAAACCAAGAGCCAAGTAAAAATAATTTTTTTTTTTAAATTCAGTGTCTCGATCGATCGGTGAAAAACACCCGATCGAGCGAGCACAATTGCTCAGCTCTCGGATGGAAATATAATTTGGCCTCGCTCGATCTGTCAACTTCTGCGGATCGAGCGAACCAAAAACTAAAATCCTCTGTTTGAAAAATTACAAGGCTTGCTCGATCCGTCAACTTCTGCGGATCGAGCGGCCTCCAAATTCCAGAAAAACTGCAGAACTAGTTTTGCTGTCAAACTCGATTCCTTCCATTCTAAATCAACAAACATGGTCCAATACATCATATATCAATTCCAAAACATGCATATACATATAAACAAAGTCACAAGCATTTATACATGCATTTTATTACATCCACAAGTCGCTAAAGATCGATAAACGACAACAATTATCTCAAACTTTATACATGTAATCCAAACAAACTAGACCAAAGTTTCATGCTTCTAAAGTTCAAGACATCATCCACAACCCGAGTCCTCACGTGCTAGACTCTCTCTCCCAGCTGTCAATGACGTCGATGACTAGCTACTGCCCCTTCTGTTGTCATGCACACATACAAAACATGACAACAACTGGATAAACTCCGGTGAGAAAACATTCTCAGTATAACCAACATATAGAAAGCGTTAAATAAATCATATCGACTCTATTTAAACTCGACTCAACAAGTAGAGTACGTAAACGCTTAAAATACGAATTGATTCACATAACTTCGAAGCCATCAAGATTCATAACTGATCTTGACATGGATATCCATCTAACGAATTCGTAACCAACTCGCAAATAAGGTTAACAGCAACCTTGGCATAGAATCAATTCCGTATAGCATCATATCAACTCAAATTTAAAGATCCACTACCTGAGATGGATCGACAACATCACAATCAAGCCAAAAACATAAACAAGTATGTGGTTTTTGCGGGCCAACTCAAAATAGTCGTTTTTGAGTTTCAAAGTCCCTACTTCGCGATGTCGTCATTATACCTTCTAATATCTCGGTTTTGAACTCTTCAATCTGAAATATAACAACCAAAACACTCATATCAAACTTCATTCAAGACTATTATTTCAGAAACGAATCAAAATCATTAATCGATCGTCAATCAAACTCATTTCAAACCTCAACTCTTTCTTCTTCGGTTTAACTCGGCGTCTTGAATCGTTGGCCTTCAAACTTGACTAAAATTGAAGAATAAAAATGCTATAACATTCATAACATCTAGATAACAACTTCAACTCAGATATAGGCTATCAAAACGGTCCAAAAACTCGAATCAACGGCGTAGCGATTTAAAATCGGTAACCAACGTAATCCCGAAATCATTTCTAACTTCAAATCACTTCATATATGCCTCTAACTCAATAAACAGCATCTAAATCTTCATACCAACCATTATACATATCAAATATAAGCTGGAATTCATGGTTGAGTACAAATAACATAAGCTATTCAATCCAGTTTCGAATATACGAGCAATAGAATCTCAAGAACATAATCAAACCATAAAATCTGATCTCTGTTCATAAACTGATCTCGAAATCCATATAACACAACATAAAATTTATACGAAATCGAAGCCCTCATCTTAAGGATTCCAGAACACTTTTCGGAATCAAAAACGGACGATCGGTTCAAAAGTTACGGCAAATCAAAAATTGAAGATTCAAAGGAAAAATGAAGAAGACGGCTCTCTGCTTCAACACTTCTGAAATGTCTAAGGCAAGCACACGTTTCATGCTGAGTAATAAACTTAAAATCTGATAACTCTCAACCAATATTGCAATTTAGCCCTCAAGTCTTCAATAATTGCAATTTGGTCCCCGTCCCTTATTTTAATTCAATTTCAATCCTAAATAATTTAAGAATATTAGAATTTAAATCGAAACTCTAAATATTCCCAAATTAAATAAACTCGGATTAAAATTAAATAAATTCGGATTAATATTAATTAATCCCGGGCCTTACACCATCCCTATGTCATTTTAGGAAATTCCACTCCCTTTACTTAAGAAGTCCACTTCTCTTTCGCTAAATTTAACTCTTTAAATTTAACTATCTCAACGGGGATTAGTAATCCATTACTTGTGTAACCCTCAATGGTTCAGGGATACAGCTAGCCGTGGGCTCACAACTCCTTGTGACTCGCAACAACAATTTCCGACTTACCCATCGAATCATGGTAAGAGCGCCTAGAAACATCGACCCATGATTCCCTAGGTATCACTGATAGTGCCTACAAGAACTAGTAGGTTTTGGTTAGCGTACAGTACGGTCCCTTCATCCATATATCCCGATCAAATTAACAACTATTGGTACATCGAGAGTCGTTCGAGATTCGATAACTATGCAATACATCTTGAAGATCAAATAGTGACATCGCATGTGCTACTAGGAAACCAAGTAACCTAAAGCACATCATGTACTCTGGCCAGAGATTTGTCACACTAATATCTCCTCAGATCGCATAGGATATCCACACTCGCAAGCGTGTGGTGAATCCTTGACAACAAAGCATTGACTCCTATATGTGTTGTAACTGTACCCAATCTCGACACCTGATGACCCTCATAGAGTCGGTAAACGAGTCAAAGTACAGTACTAGCATATAGAGTCTCCATGATGTTTCAAGTAGTAAGGACTAATAGTGTACAACCAAAACCGCGGACTTATCCACTCAATTAATGATAACCACTTGGAAAGTCCGAATAGGGTAGTTCCATCATCCATCATATGAATATCCATTTGCATGCTTCGAACATCTCTATGTTCTATACCAATGAAACGTGGTACTAGGCATCGCAAATGCTAGTCTCAATCTCGAGCGATCCTTATCCTTATTAGCGGACGGCTCAATTGACTAGGAACTGTTTAGAATATACAATTATTATAAGATGTGTTTCATGATAGTCATTCAATTCTACTATCAAATCTTACATGCACTCTAGTATATTCAAGGTCTTTATCTAAACATCGTATAGTACGTCACAACATAATAATATGATAAAAGATAAAATAAATGCCAATATAAAAGTGTAAATTATATTAAACAAAGATTGTTTACACATAGAGTCACAAAAGCCCTTAGCCACAAGTTGGCTAACCGGGCACCCACTCTTTCAATTTCCCACTTGCCCTAAAGCCAACTAGTCATACTACGTAGTCTCATTGCTTCGCGATGTTTGTCAAATAATGGTCCTGGCAAGGGCTTAGTAAGTGGATCAGCGATATTGTCTGCAGAGGCTACTCTCTCGACAGTGATGTCTCCTCTTTCCACGATCTCCCAGATTATGTGGTATTTCCTCAGTATGTGTTTGGATCTTTGATGAGACCTTGGTTCCTTTGCCTGAGCAATGGCACCAGTGTTGTCACAGTACACCGGGATTGGACCAACAGCTTCAGGAATGACCCCCAACTCTTGGACGAAATTCCTCATCCAAACGGCCTCTTTAGCAGCAGTTGATGCTGCAATGTATTCTGCCTCAGTGGTGGAATCCGCTGTGGTGTCCTGCTTGGAACTTTTCCAAGAGACAGCACCGCCATTGAGCATGAATACAAATCCAGAGGTTGATTTCGAGTCATCCACGTCGCTTTGGAAGCTAGAGTCGGTATAGCCTTCCAATTTCAATTCTTTTCCCCCATAAACCATGAATGCATTCTTTGTCCTTCTTAAGTACTTAAGAATATCCTTCACAGCTTTCCAATGCATTTGACCAGGATTGGCTTGATATCTGCTCATGACACTCAGAGCATAGGCCACATTCGGTCTGGTAGATATCATCCCATACATGATACTCCGTATGGCTGACGCATATGGTATGTGTGTCATTTTCTCTATCTCTTCGTCAGTCTTGGGAGACATAGACTTGGATAGAGAAACTCCATGACACATAGGTAGATGTCCTCTCTTGGACTCATCCATAGAAAACCTTTTCAATATGGTGTCGATGTAGGTTGCTTAAGTGAGTCCTATCATTCTCTTAGATCTATCTCTATAGATCTGTATTCCTAGAATATAGGACGCCTCACCCAAGTCCTTCATCGAGAATCTACTTGATAATCATATCTTTGTCTACTGCAACATCCCTACATCATTCCCAATGAGTAGGATGTCATCAACGTAAAGCACTAAGAATGTCACAGCATCCTTAACTACTTTCTTGTATACGCACGGTTCCTCCGGGTTCTTGATAAAACCAAAGTCCTTTATTGTTTCATCAAATTTTTGGTTTCAACTTCTTGATGCCTGTTTGAGACCATAAATTGATCTCTGAAGCTTGCATACCTTATGCTCGCTTCTCATGGATGTGAATCCCTCGGGCTGCATCATATAGATCTCTTTCTTAATGTTTCCATTAAGAAATGCAGTCTTCACATCCATTTGTCATATCTCATAGTCATACCAAGCTGCTATGGCAATAAGGATTCTTATGGACTTGAACATTGCGACTGGTGAAAAAGTTTCATCATAGTCAACACCTTGTCTTTGAGTATAACCTTTTGCGACTAATCGTGCCTTGTAGGTCAGTACCTTACCATCAGGCCCAAGTTTTCTCTTGTAGATCCATTTACACCCTATTGGAACAATTCCATCGGGAGGATCTACTAAAGACCAAACTTGGTTTGTATGCATCGAGTCTATTTTCGACTGCATAGTTTCAAGTCATAAGTTCGAATCAGCATCAGAAATTGCTTTCTTGAAGTTTCTTGGATCACATCCAATGTCGGGTTCACTTTGATCCCCTTCAAGAAGCAGACCATGTCGAATAGGAGGTCTAGAAGTCCTCTCGGATCTTTTAGGAAGAGGCGTGTCAATTATTGGTTCCAGAGGTGCGGGATCGTTATTTTGTATCTCGGGTTCTTCTCGTATTTCTTCGAGTTCCATCATCTTGCCTTTCTTATCAAGTAAGAACTCTGTTACGCCTTAAATGCATATAAATCTCGAATTATGAGATTAATGTTTTTAATGCATTAACAAGTCTTATTTCTCTATGTTTTGATGATTAACAAAACTAGGTTAAAATGTTACTAATATTTACATTGAGCTTATTACAGAGTTAAAATTTTCAAGATGAATTAAGACTAAATTCATACTCAAGATCAGAAACAAAATTCGAAGAAGTATACTGCTACGGGATCGGAACCTCCGATCATGATCAGAAGCATCTTCGGAAGCTAAGGGTAGATTGGAAGCTCCGATCTATTTCAGGGAGTTTTATATTGTTCGGAATGAAGAACGGAAGCTACGAAGAACAGGTTCGGAAGCTCCGATCTATGATCGGAAGGTCCGATAATTTTCTAAGGAATATTATATTATTCGGAAGCAGATCGGAGGCAACGAAGTGAAGCAGATCGGAAGCACCGAACATGATCGGACGTTCCGATCTTGAACAGCCGCCTAATAATCTTGTCCAGAAGACTTTTGCTCGACAACACATTTATTGCGCCAATCAAAAGCTCCGAAGTGGATCGGACGTTCCGATCCAGTACACCCGCGTGTCTCAGAATTCAAATTTCGGAAGCTCCGATGCAGAGATCGGAAGTTCCGATCGATGCCGAATTTTCAGCTATAAAAGGAGGCATTCCGAGGCCATTCAACACATCCCAACATCTTCAAGTCTCTCAATCCTCTCAAGCATTATTCAAGCCATTTGTTGAGCAATTTGTAGCCCCTTTTGAGTGTTCAAAATATATTCACATATCGAGTTGTATACGGGGTTGTAAAATCGAGGGTTGTTTGTTTGTGAGTTGGTTGCTCGGTTTTGTAAACACTTGTGTGTGAAGCCAAGTGTATTTTACGAGTGTTGAGGCTATCCTTGGAGCCCTTAAGGCCAAGAGTGTTGAGTTGTATCGGCGCGGTGATCGTGTCAAGTTGTAGGCTATCCTTGGAGCCATCAAGGCCAAGACGTTCGAAGTGCTAGTGGATCCTTGGTTAATCGACTTAACCAAGAAGGGGAGACGTAGACGATTTATCGTCGAACTTCCATAAACATCTCTTATCCCTTTTACTGCTTTATTTACATTACGCATTTATTTACCGCACTTATTATTTGATTGCTTAAGTCTTCCGCTTGTGTACTTTCATAATCGCTTTAAATTGCTAAAGTTGCCAATAGAACCTAAATCCCCCCCCCCCTCGCCCCCAATTAGGTTCTAACAAGTGGTATCAAAGCCACCTTTTTACAAAATATTTTAAAAAAAGGCTCTATGGCAAATCTAGCGAGCGACTATGCTCAAGGGCAATCAACAAATCGTCCTCCTCTTTTCAATGGCATAAACTACGGATATTGGAAACAGCGAATGTCCCTATATATCCAATCCGTAGATTATGATCTTTGGAAAGTTACTGTGAAAGGTCCCTACATACCTACTAAAGAGGTTGAGGGTGTCAAAATTCCCAAGGAAATGGACGACTTTTCCTAGGAGGACATGCGATTAATTTCTCAAAATGCTAAAGCCATGACTATTCTTCATTGTTCCTTAGATATGAATGAGTACAACCGGATCTCAATGTGCTCATCCGCTAAAGAGATATGGGACAAGTTGGAGATATGCCATGAAGGGACTAACCAAGTCAAAGAGACGAAGATCGATCTACTCCAACTCAAATATGAAACATTCGAGATGGAATCAAACGAAGATGTAGATACTATGTTCCGAAGGCTTACTCAAATTATCAATGAGCTAGCCCAACTCGGGGAACAATATCCAACCAAACAAGCGTGGAGGAGAGCTCTACGCGCCTTACCCAAGGAGTGGGATGCCAAGAGGACAGCCATCATCGAGTCAAACAAAGGCGACACTGCATCCTACGATCTTGATCAACTACATGGGACTCTAAAAACCCATGAGCTGGAATTATCAACAAGGAAAGAATTAAAGAAAGAAGGTACCAAGGCAAAGGGGATTGCTCTATCTAGCCAATCCAAAGAAGATGATGATGATGATGATATGGCGCTCTTCGCAAGAAAGTTCAAACGATTCATGCGAGGAAACAAATTCCAAAAACATGTTTGATATGCATATAAAAACATGTTTGATATGGCTAAATCTCTTAGAAAAGAAAATAGAAAGCTCAAACATGAATTAGAAACTAAGGAGCATGAAAACCTAAGATTAAAGGATGACATAGCTCACTTAGAGAAATCTTTTGATAAATTCAATGTAAGTAGTAATAACTTGAATAATTTACTAAGTATGCAAAAATGTAGTTTTGATAATGGTGGAATAGGGTATGGAAAGAAATCTATAGATTTCACTAGTCTAATTGCTAAAGCAAAAATGAGATCACCCCCTGCATGTTCTTACTGTTGTAAAATAGGACATGCTAGACATAAGTGTAGATCTTTAAAATATCAATATGATAAAAAGAGCTATATGAAATGGAGGCCTAAGAGTACTTAACAACTCATCAGTTGGCATTATGAGATCATGATCTAAGGGAGTTCATCATAGACCGGTTTAAATTGCCTTGATGCGACTGGTCTTCCTGATGAACGCTGCTCTATCCAAGAAAATAGGTTTTTAAAGAGGCATAGCCCTACCTACTACTGGGAGCACTCTTGGAAAGTGGCGATGATGTCGCTATGAGAGACTGAACTCTTGGAAATCTGTTTTGTATTTTTTCTTTTCTAACACTGTGGACCCAAAAGAACTAAAGGGTACCAAAATCTCTTCTTGTAGGGAAATAGGAAAATTGTTCTCCCTAGCATATGGTATCTAGACAGTGGATGTTCTAGACATATGATGGGGAACAAGGAGCTACTTCAATCAATCAAACCAAAGGAGAAGGGAACTGTAACCTTTGGAGACAACAGCAAAGGAATCATTGAAGGAATCGGCTCAATAGGTATATCTGAATCTTGCTTGATTGATGATGTACTCCTAGTGAAAGAGCTTAAGCATAATCTACTAAGCATAAGTCAATTGTGCGATAGAGGTTATGAAGTCAAATTAACTCCCCAACACTGCACTATATCACTCACGACTGACAAATCCATAAATTTCAAAGGATATAGAAGTGAAAATGTTTACAAGGTTTCTTTAAACAATTTATCTTTATCAAATATTAAAAGCCTTGTATCCTTGAATGTTGATGACAACATTCTTTGGCATAGACGACTAGGTCATGTTGGTCCTAGTACCATAAAAAAACTTTTTAAACTTGATTTAGTTGTTGGTATGCCAAAACTCAATTTAAAATTAGATTCTATTTGTGATGCATGTCAACTTGGCAAACATACAAGGGAATCTTTTAAAAGCAAAAATTTTATATCAACTTCTATGCCCCTTGAACTTCTTCACCTAGATCTATGTGGTCCCTCGAGAAACGCTAGCCTAGGAGGGAAGCTTTATGCATTTGTCATTGTGGATGATTTCTCACGATTCACATGGACATTGTTTTTAGCCCACAAAAATGATGCCTTTGATTATTTTAAAACTTTTGTGAAACGTGTTGAGAATGAGAAAAATCTTTCAATAAAGCAGATCCGTAGTGACCACGGAACTGAATTTCAAAATGAGAGTTTTTCAAACTTTTGTGAAGAGAAAGGCATCGGTCATAATTTTTCTTGTCCTAGGACTCCTCAACAAAACGGGGTCGTTGAGAGGAAAAATAGGACACTTGTGGAGATTGCGAAGACCATGATATGTGAGCATTCTCTACCAAAATATTTTTGGGCTAAAGCAATGAACACTGCCTGTTACATTACCAATCGCGTATCAATAAGGCCAATTCTCAAGAAAACTCCATATGAATTATGGAGAGGGAGAAAGCCTAACATTTCTTACTTTCGAGCTTTCGGTTCCAAATGCTACATACATAACAATGGTAAGGACAACCTTGGCAAATTTGATGCCAAATCTGACAAAGGTATCTTTCTCGGATATTCTACCTCAAGTAAGGCTTTTAGAGTTTTTAATAAACGCACTTTACTTGTTGAAGAATCTATGCATGTTATTTTTGATGAATCTATGTCTATTATTGTTCGCACTAACATTGATGATGTAGAATTACTCGAAGAAGAGTTGGCTTCCTCAAGCCTAAATGATATAGATGTTTCCATTGAGGAAACACCACTTCCGAAGGATTGGACGCTTCACAAAGATCATCCAATGGATCTTATCATCGAAAGTCCTTCGAAGGGAGTAGCCACTCGTTCTTCTCTTAATTATATTTGTAATCATCTTGCCTTTGTTTCGCATGTTGAACCTAAATGCATAGATAATGCTTTATTAGATGATGCATGGATAATTGCGATGCAAGATGAGTTGAATGAGTTTAAATGCAATGATGTTTGGTTTCTTGTTCCTAGGCCGCATGATAGATCTATCATTGGTACTAAATGGGTGTTTAGGAATAAACTTGACGAGCATGGTACTATCACTAGAAATAAAGCTAGGCTTGTAGCGAAAGGATATAGTCAAGAAGAAGGCATAGATTATGATGAAACTTATGCGCCTGTTGCTAGACTAGAATCTATTCGCATGCTACTTGCTTTTGCTTGCTCTAAAAATTTTAAGTTATTTCAAATGGATGTCAAAAGTGCCTTTCTTAATGGTGAATTGAAAGAAGAGGTTTATATTGAGAAACCTGATGGCTTTGTTGATCTTTCTTTGCCTAATCACGTGTTTAGACTAAACAAAGCATTGTATGGTTTGAAACAAGCTCCTCGAGCTTGGTATGATAAACTGTCTACTTTCTTGCTTTCAAATGGTTTTTCAAGAGGAAAGATCGACATTACCTTATTTACCAAGAATGTCAAAAATGATCTTTTGATTGTGCAAATTTATGTTGATGATATAATTTTTGGTTCTACTGACGAAACTCTTTGTCAAGATTTCTCCAAGCTTATGCAGGAACACTTTGAGATGAGCATGATGGGGGAACTTAACTATTTCCCCGGAACAGTGCAAGGATGGGTTCTTTGTGAACCAAAGCAAATACATTAAGGAGATTCTAAAGAAGTTTGGGATGGAGAACACAAAATCATCATCCACACCGATGAGCACAGCAATCAGACTCGACAAGGATGAAAATGGTAAAACTGTAGATCAATCTTCCTTTCGTAGTATGATTGGCTCCTTATTATATGCTACTGCCAGTAGGCCGGACATTATATTTAGTGTTTGCTTGTGTGCACGATTTCAATCATGTCCAAAGGAATCACATTTGTTCGCCTTAAAATGCATTTTCAAATATCTTTCAAATACTCCAAATCTCGGCTTGTGGTATTCGAAAAATTCTTTCTTTGATTTAAAAGCATATTGTGATGCCGACTTTGGTGGATATAAGGTGGACCGAAAAAGCACTAGTGGAACTTGTTTCTTTTTAGGAAACTGTTTAGTTTCTTGGTTTTCCAAAAAGCAAAACTGTGTTGCATTGTCAACGACCGAAGCCGAATATATGGCTGCAGGTAGTTGTTGTGCGCAAATTCTTTGGATGAAGCATCAATTGCTCGACTATGGCGTCTCTTTTTCAAAAATCCCTATTTTCTGTGACAACACTAGCGCCATATGTCTTACAAAGAATATGATTCAACATTCGCGCACCAAACATATTGACATTCGTCATCATTTTATTCGTGACCACATCGAACGAAGAAGTTGAACTTCAATATGTTGACACGTCAAATCAAATTGCCGATATTTTTACAAAACCACTAGATGAAAATACTTTTATTCGTTTGCGTGGTGAACTTGGCATGATTGAGTTGTAATCACTTGTAGGCATAAATTAAATTTAATGTTATATTAAGGGGGAGCTTAATATTAAATTCGAGCAAATTAATTTTGGATAATACAAATCAATTGTATTTATTCAAAATTAAGAAGCTCACATTTTTATGTGAATTATTTGCTTAAATGTTAAATAAAATAAATTTTAAAGAGTCGAAATCATGCTTTCTTCCTAAGGCAGATCGGAACCACCGATCCCGATCAGAACTTCCGATTTGTATCCCGCCACTTTTCAACTTGCGCGGTAAAATTTCCCTCCAAGATGCGGATCGGAACCACCGATCATGATCGGAACGTCCGATCCCCATCTGATCCGTCTTTTCAAATTACTTTTCACCGCCTTATCTTTAATTATCGCCTCAGGATCGGAATGTCCGAAGCATGTTCGGAGCTTCCGATCGACACGTGGCCTTACCACAGTGGACCGCACGATCGGAACGACCGATCAGGATCGAAGCTTCCGATCGTTCCAACCCCTATAAATATCAGATCGCTCAGTCCGATTTCTTGCACCTAAATTTCTTCTCTTTTCTCTATTTCATCCGATTCCAACCTATAAAAATGTCTGTCAAACGCCGTCGCGATCAAGAGAGTTCTAGTCGCCCTATTATTATCCGTGATCCTACCCAACCAGCTGTTTCTAGGCCCATTCCTGATGATTATTTGCATCGTCATATTCATCTAGGTCGTATCTTAGATACTACCTACTTGGCCCAATCTCATCTCCTACTGTTGAACTTAATCAATGCTCAACATTGGGAATCATTTTTTCAGCCATCTGTCCCCGACCGAATCTTTCCTCCACTAATTCACGAGTTCTATGCAAACCTTGAACTCGAATTAGGGCATGGTGATATCACCATTGCCACGATCGTTCAAGGAAGGCATATCATCTTTTCTTCTGCTGATCTGTCCTCCTGGTTTGATCTTCCCAGGAATGGACCCGGTGAATACTTTTCCCAAACTTGGCCACAAAATGATCCAAACTTTGATCGTAATCTCTTTCTTACTACTATTCTCGGCCGACAAGCCACTGCTGCTGACGATCGAATCCATCTCAAGAGTCTTTGTCCTGATTTCCAAATCATTCAAAAACTCATTACCACATCCATAGTTCCCCGCAGTGGAGACCTCTCCACTTGCAAATATCTGGATTTGTATATCCTTTTTCATATCATCTCCTCTCGACCTTTTAACCTTCCGCGCCTTGTTATGCAGACTATGCATCACACGGCAACGACGGCTAAAAAGGTTTCCTTTCCTTTTGCCCGGTTTATTAATCGGATTTTGAGTCGTTTTGATATTGATTTTGAGGGGTCCCTTCTCTTGAAATCCAGTCGAGTCATATCATCAACCATCAGTCTATTATCAGGATGGATTTATCTTGGAATCATGTGTATTCTCGATGGGTTGATGATCCTAGTCGAGCTTTTTCTAGATTTTCTCCTATTTCTGATTTTCATCGAGACTTTTCCTCTCTTCCTCACTCTATCCAAACCAAAGGTTTTCCGACTGGTCCGCCCAACACTGATATTCCATCCTCTTCCAGTTTTGAGGCCTTTGCATCTACCATTGGTGATCTTCCTTTCCAGGCTCCTGAGGTTCCTCCTACACCAATAAACCAATTTCCTAGCGATCGACTCTTCGAGACTCTTCATCGCATTGAGACGAGTATGCACACTCATTTTACCGAGTTGACTGCTAGAGTTGCCTCTCTGGAGACTCGATTTGATGACTTCGCCGCTCGCTATCCTCCTCCGTAGCATGATGATGACTCTTATATTTTTTTTTATTTATATTTGTATTTTTTCTCTTGCTTTTTACTAAAAAATTATTATTGTAATGAAATTGTTGCGTATTTTTAATTCTATGTTTCATTACTTTTTACTTATCACAAAGGGGGAGAATTAATGGTTAAAATATTAATTGGGATAAAATTTGTTTATCTGATAAAATTTGTTTATCCGTTAAACTCTGTTGCTTATAAAAATTGTTTATGATTATCGTATATTTTATCTCCTGTTTTTAACCAAGTTTTGTGATCATCAAAAAGGGGGAGATTGTTACGCCTTAAACGCATATAAATCTCGAATTATGAGATTAATGTTTTTAATGCATTAATAAGTCTTATTTCTCTATGTTTTGATGATTAACAAAACTAGGTTAAAATGTTACTAATATTTACATTGAGCTTATTACAGAGTTAAAATTTTCAAGATGAATTAAGACTAAATTCATACTCAAGATCAGAAACAAAATTCGAAGAAGTATACTGCTACGGGATCGGAAGCTCCGATTGTAGATCGGAACCTCCGATCATGATCAGAAGCATCTTCAGAAGCTAAGGGTAGATCGGAAGCTCCGATCAGGGTTCGGAAGCTCCGATCTATTTCAGGGAGTTTTATATTGTTCGGAATGAAGAACGGAAGCTACGAAGAACAGGTTCGGAAGCTCCGATCTATGATCGGAAGGTCCGATCATTTTCTAAGGAATATTATATTGTTCGGAAGTAGATCGGAGGCAACGAAGTGAAGCAGATCGGAAGCACCGAACGTGATCGGACGTTCCGATCTTGAACGGCCGCCTAATAATCTTGTCCAGAAGACTTTTGCTCGACAACACATTTATTGCGCCGATCGGAAGCTCCGAAGTGGATCGGACGTTCCGATCCAGTACACCCGCGTGTCTCAGAATTCAAATTTCGGAAGCTCCGATGCAGAGATCGGAAGTTCCGATCGATGTCGAATTTTCAGCTATAAAAGGAGGCATTCCGAGGCCATTCAACACATCCCAACATCTTCAAGTCTCTCAATCCTCTCAAGCATTATTCAAGCCATTTGTTGAGCAATTTGTAGCCCCTTTCGAGTGTTCAAAATATATTCACATATCGAGTTGTATACGGGGTTGTAAAATCGAGGGTTGTTTGTTTGTGAGTTGGTTGCTCGGTTTTGTAAACACTTGTGTGTGAAGCCAAGTGTATTTTACGAGTGTTGAGGCTATCCTTTGAGCCCTTAAGGCCAAGAGTATTGAGTTGTATCGGCGCAGTGATCGTGTCAAGTTGTAAGGCTATCCTTGGAGCCATCAAGGCCAAGACGTTCGAAGTGCTAGTGGATCCTTGGTTAATTGACTTAACCAAGAAGGGGAGACGTAGACGATTTATCGTCGAACTTCCATAAACATCTCTTATCCCTTTTACTGCTTTATTTACATTACGCATTTATTTACCGCACTTATTATTTGATTGCTTAAGTCTTCCGCTTGCGTATTTGCATAATCGTTTTAAATTGCTAAAGTTACCAATAGAACCTAAATCCCCTCCCATTAGGTTCTAACAAACTCCTTCTCCATGAAGGTGACATTCCTCGAAACAAACACTTTTGTTTCAGTAGGATGATAGAAATAATATCCGATTGAATTCTTCGGATACCCTACAAAATAACATAAGGTGGATCGACTATCCAACTTATCTCCCACTGTCTGCTTCACGTAAGCAGGATTCCCCAAATCCTCAAGTACGAATACTTAGGAGTTTTGCCATTCCATAATTCATATGGAGTTTTGTTCACTGCTTTAGTGTGGACATTGTTTAACAACAATACCATCGTTTCAAGTGCATAGCCCCAAAACGAAGGTGGGAGCTCAGTGAAGCTCATCATAGATCGAACGATGTCTAACAAAGTTCGATTGCGACGCTCCGAAACGCCATTTAGCTGAGGTGTCATAGGAGGAGTCCACTGAGAGAGAATCCCATTCTCTTTTTGATAGCCCAAAAACTCGGTACTTAAGTATTCTCCACCTCGATCTGATCGAAGTGCTTTAATACTCCTACCTAGTTTGTTTTCTACTTCAACCTTAAATTCTTTGAACTTTTCAAATGATTCAGACTTATATTTCATCAAATATAAATACCCATACCTAGAATAATCATCAGTAAAGGTAATGAAGTAGGTGTGACCATATTTAGTACCAATACTAAATGGGCCGCAAACATCTGTATGGATCAAATCCAACAGATTTTGACTACGCTCAGGTTTTCCTTTGAAAGGAGTTTTAGTCATTTTTTCTTTTAGGCAGGACTCACAAGTTGGTAGAGAGTTAATATCAGACATATCAAACATGCCCTCTCCCACTAGCTTGTTCATCCTCCTTGAGGAAATATGACCTAGCCTAGCATGCCAAAGGTTTACCGGGTTTTGACTATCATTTTTCCTTTTATTTGTTGTTGACGGTTTATCAACATAATTAATTGGTACGTCTTTTAATTTTAAGTTATATAGATCATTTTCATGTTGTTCATTTCCAATCAAACATTCATTCTTGTAAATATTGCAAATCTCATTCACAAAATTGCAAGAAAAACCATCTCTATCAAGCATATAAACAGAAATAATGTTTTTAACCAAATCTGGCACAAATAAAACATCTCTCAAAAATAACTTAAAATCGTTCTGCAAAACTAAATAAACGTCTCCCACAGCTTTGGCTTCAACTCTAGAACCATTTCCGAGCCTCAACTGGGTCTCACCCATCCTAAGCTTACGACTTCTTGTCATCACCTGCAAATCATTGCAAATGTGTGATCCACATCCGGTATCCAATACCCAAGAAGTAGTATTAAGTGAAACATTTATTTCAATATAAAACATACCTTTTGCAGTTCGCAACTGCTCGAGATATTCTTTGCAGTTACGTTTCCAATGATCGAGTTTCTTGCAGTGATGGCAAACATCTTCATATTTGATCACGTTTGAAGCCTTTGTCTTTTTCTTTTTCTTGGGTCCAGTTTTCTTGGGTGGGGCAGAACGTTTCTTACCCTTTGCACTTGGTCCCTTCTTAGAGTTAGAAGAGGAGTCTACCAAGAGTACCGGTTTATCCTTCTTTAATGTGGCCTCATATGTGATAAGCATATTGACCATCTCTTCAAGGGTGGCCTCTATCTTGTTCATATTGAAGTTTATCACAAAACCGTCAAACGACGAAGGAAGAGATAGAAGTAATAAGTCCGCATTCAATTCGTGCTCCAATGTCAGATCGAGTGTTATCAACTTTTCAATGAGCCCAATCATGTGTACCTCATGCTCACGGACCGAAGTCTCATCTCGCATGCAGCATGTCATGAGCTCTTTGACAGTCGCATACCTCTCGGATCTCGACTGAGCTCCAAAAAGTTCCTTGAGGGCCTTGTGAATGTCAGCAGCATTCACTGCATCCTCAAATTGCCTCTGAAGTTCATCAGACATCGAAGCCTGCATGTAGCTTTTTGCCTTGATATCATGGTCCCACCATTTATCAAGTTTAGCCAACTTTTCCGGACTCACATCAGCTGGGGCTTCCTTCGGAGGAGACTTTTCTAACACGTAGAAAGCCTTTTCCGAACATATAACAATCTTTAACTTACGGAACCATTCCGTATAATTTGCGCCAGTCAGTTTGTTTTGTTCGATAATAGAGTATAGTGGATTTCTCGAATTCATCATAATGAAATACTGAAAAGAAACAGACAATAATCAGTGATTGCTTAATTAATTTATTAAGACATAAAATAAGGCGATATTAATTTTATGAATCACACTCCCACTATTTTAACGATTTCACTACCCTCTAGTGAAAACGAGATACTGGTTTCCTTAGTGGGAACATGGAGTCCAATTGACAAACCATAGTCCCGAATAATATCAGCCAACCATAATTTTCCAAAGGTAGAGCCCAATTGCTTCCAAAGCAACCCCCATGTTTTTACCTCATGTCCAATAAGAGCCCAATAATATGACGCGTTTATTGTGACATGTCAATATTACCCATCAATATTAAGTTGTGATGGACGGTCACCATGTGGATCCCCAATAATATGAGCCAATCCCATGGGAGTTCCACTCAACTTACAATATGTGTCGATCCAATGTACAGCTTTCCGACGAATGCCCCCCCCCCCCCCCAATAATATGAGCCGGACCATGCCCGCGGGTAGTATCTCATGCATTGATCGTTGATGAAAGGTAGAAACATTTAAACAATATTTAAATTCCCTTTTGTTAATCTTGATATCAATTTTAAATCATATTTAAAATGAGGGATTTTAATTTTGAAAAATTGTCTCATCATTTAATAATTTGTATGCTTGCGGGATTCATGCAATTTAGTCTAAACTTGCATACAAAAATAATATCAAATATTATATAAAGGATGATCGATGACTAGATCTTATTGACCTGTGGTTGCCAATCACGAGTCTAAGTCCAATCCTAGGTGATATGCAAGTATGCAATGCAATCCTATTACATGGAGCTTCCAATTTACATTTCTTCGGTTTTTGTTGTCTGCTGGGCCCACCATTGTCTTCAAATATTTATCTCCCACTAAGTCTAATAAATTTACAATAAATTTCGATGACAAGTAGGGGATACATATTTAAGGGTGGGAACGGGCCATAAACCAGGCCCACTTTTATTACAAATGATAAATCAATTTGGGCTATAAACCAAGCTCATTAATAAAACCCAACAACAAAAACCAAATGTAAACAACCTAACATACACCTACAAAATTGGTCATGGCAATCGATCATCCTCTTATCCAATAATTAATTTAATAATTAAATCATTGGATAACATGCAATGGCAACATAATTAAAAAGATAAAATCAAATTTTATCTAATATAATCATAAGATCATATCTTATCATCAATTGTACCAAAATAATTAATTTTGTAAAATCTAATTTAACGGATAAAATTTATAAATTTTCCAAAAATTCAAATTTATCCAAAAATCAATTTTAAAAATTTTGGACTCAAACAATTTGACCCGATGCCTCGTGGTCTAATCAAAACAATTTTCGATCGGACCAAAAACTAAAATTTCAAAAATTTAAAATTCTATTAAAAAACAATTTTTAATTTTTCGGGCTGCCCGGGACGTTCCTGGGCAGCCCCGCCCCCACGTGGGGTAGGGCAGCCCCACATGGGGCCTGGGCAGCCCTTCGCTGCCCGTGTTGCCCTTAAAAATTTTAATTTAAAAAATTTTGTTTTGTTTTCCAAAAAACCGAGGCCAAAATTTTGTACAATCGATAAATTTTAATCATTTGATCTGAGAATAACCTGTCTCTGACGCCACTGTTGGATCACGTTTTCAGATCAGTCAGATCTGATACCCGGAGCAGCGGAAGTTTAAAAATTTTTCTTTTCTGATCTGAAATGATTCCAGATCATGGGTATCAAATCCTTACGATTAAAATCTACAAGTAAAATAATAATAACAATTAATATTTTACCTCTTCAAGCTATGGCTTGATTAATGGACTCCAACAGATTAAATCTGCTCTTCTTGTAAATCCCAGGAACTGATGACTTGCTCGATCAACTCCTGAATTAGGTCCACGAATAGAAAACAGAAACTCTCTGATTGATTGCACTAGAAATCAATCAGATGTTTATCGAAAACATTTACAGATTTGATCTGTCAATTCAGAATGTAATTTTTCAGAAAAATCACAGACTGAATTCTCTAAAAAGGAAGACAGAATTCGAAAATCTCCTTAGAACTGTTCTAGGATTTTTCCGAAAACTGTAGATGTGTGTGTAGTAGTATTTTCGAAAATTCCAACTTGGAATGAATTGTATTTTTCGAAATCCCCTACATCTACTATATATAATTTCTGTACTGGATTAATTATATGTCTAATAGGACACTAACTCCTTAGGGCCCATTAGTCATAATTTAAGCCCAATAAGCCAAGCTTGTTATTATAGAAATTAATATAAAATTCATCGTGACTCCGATTGATAAACTGATTTCACCAATGTGCTCAGAAACCATTTCTGCACCTTTTAAAGTCAAGATAATTTTTCTGAATCCGAATTCAGTGATTTTCAAAAATGTCCATCCCTATTTCATTTTAGGAAATTCCACTCCCTTTACTTAAGAAATCCAACTTCTCTTTCGCTAAATTTAACTCTTTAAATTTAACTATCTCAACGGGGATTAGTAATCCATTACTTGTGTAACCCTCAATGGTTCAGGGATACAGCTAGTCGTGGGCTCACAACTCCTTGTGACTCGGAACAACAATTTTTGACTTACCCATCGAATCATGGTAAGAGCACCTAGCAACATCGCCCCATGACCCTATGTATCATTGATAGTGCCTGCAAGAACCAGTAGGTTTTGGTTAGCATATAGTACGGTCCCTTCATCCATATATCCCGATTGAATCAACAATCATTGGTACATCGAGAGTCGTTCGAGATTCGATAACTATGCAATACATCTTGAATATCAAATAGTGACATCGCATGTGCTACTAGGAAACCAAGTAACCTAAAGCACATCATGTACTCTGGCCAGAGATTTGTTACACTAATATCTCCTCAGATCGCATAGGATATCCACACTCGCAAGCGTGTGGTGAATCCTTGACAACAAAACATTGACTTCTATATATGTCGTAACTGTACCTAATCTCGACACCTGATGACCCTCATAGAGTCGGTAAATGAGTCAAAGTACAGTACTAGCATATAGAGTCTCCATGATGTTTCAAGTAGTAAGGACTAATAGTGTACAACCAAAACCGCGGACTTATCCACTCAATTAATGATAACCACTTGGAAAGTCCGAATAGGATAGTTCGATCATCCTTCATATGAATATTCATTTGCATGCTTCGAACATCTCTATGTTCTATACCAATGAAACGTGGTACTAGGCATCGCAAATGCTAGTCTCAATCTCGAGCGATCCTTATCCTTATTAGCGAATGGCTCAATTGACTAGGAACTGTTTAGAATATACAGTGATTATAAGATGTGTTTCATGATAGTCATTCAATTCTACTTTCACATCTTACATGCACTCTAATATATTCAAGGTCTTTATCTAAACATCGTATAGTACGTCACAACATAATAATATGATAAAAGATAAAGTAAATGTCAATATAAAAGTGTAAATTATATTAAACAAAGATTGTTTACACATAGAGTCACAAAAGCCCTTAGCCACAAGTTGGCTAATCGGGCATCCACTCTTTCAAAAGTGTCTGCATCGACACAAGTGGTGTTTTAGCTTATTTTGGGATGATATTTACATATATTGGCTTCTGATGGTAAGAGTTTACTTCAAGAATCACATTGCAACTGATATGTTGGGTTTCCTAAGAACTTCCTTATGAATATCATATGTGTTCCTTTTGTGTTTACTTTAGTGACTTTAGAGGCTTTAACTTGTATATTGCTTAAAACATAATTGACATCAACTTATAGATCTTGTGTTGCATCTGATGCCAATGTTGTTAATACTGGTAGGCAGTAGAGTAAATATTTCCCATATAGTAAATATTTATGCAACATAAACATATGTTAATTTTTTTTTTTTGATTGAATAGTTTTTGTGGGTTTGAATTTTATTTTTTGTTTTTAATTTTAGGCATCATGGATTTTTTTAGTCTAACGAGGCTAATTTTTGTAAAAGAATTATTGATGAGTTCTCTAAGGTCTCCATGCTTAATAAATAGCATAGATACCATTTATAGGCTCATTTGCTCTATTTCATGTATAAAATTTTTAAGGGAAAATTGCAAATTTAGTCCTGTATGTTTGTCACTTTGCGATTTTGGTCCTTTATGTTTTCACATTTCAGTTTTAGTCCTGTATGTTTCAATTTTTGGCAATTTCGGTCCTTTTTCTTCTAAAATGCTGACGTGGCACTGTACACGTCAGCTTCACATCAGCATTGAATTGGTGCCACGTCAGCGCCACATCGGAAAAAGGACTAAAATTGCCAAAAAAATAAAGATAGCGGACTAAAACTGCAATCTGAAAATATAAAGGACCAAAATCGCAAAGTGACAAACATACAGGACCAAAAAAGCAATTTTCCCAATTTTTACTTGTTTGGATCACGTTCAATTGCTGTTGATCACAACTCAACCTTAAGTTTTCTGTACTATAAGGTTATCATTTGCTTTCCTTTGATTTATGTGGCCTATGTAGGTTGCTTATTTATTATCTCTTTATACTGGTTATTAAAACTTGACAGTAAATGTGCAGGTTGCCTCAGATAAAGAACGTCTCACATCGTCAAACCGACATCTATATTCAGGCACAAGTGAGTTAAAATCCTGTAAATATCTCTTGTATCGAAAAATGTCTATTGATTCTTTGTCTAGCATTACCTACCATGGCTTAATGATGATCAAATTTTCCTTTTCCTGAAATTTATGGGAGGCATGCTGATTCCATCTGGCAAACGCTATATTAAATGTTGGTGTGTGGCTCTTGACAGAGGTTGTATTTATGAAAGTATTGGTTTATATTTCTTTCATGCTTTACATTTGAAAAAAGGTCGAGTTCTCATGTGATTAACTATTTCGTTTCTTATCCAACCAGTTCATGACAAAAATAGACGGAAACTTATTTTGCAGGCGTTGGAGTTTGGCAACTTGGTCGTGTTTATCGTTGTTAAAAATACAAAAAGAAAGGGTTGTTTCTTCCCAGTTGAATGTGTTGTGTGTTGTATCACACAACTCTGTCTCAGTGTGCATGGTAATTCATGTACGAGATGCTCGTGTTTGCTGTGCAGACATGATGGAGAAGTTTGTGTGTGGCAACTCATAAGTCTTTCTACGTTACTCAAACTTAATAATACAATAAGATATATTGTGCAACAAAGTAAAACATAATGGTCCATGGCGATACATTCAACCAAGTATCTCTTCAGGCATTGCCATAATAAAACAACGATCTACGTTACAGTTAGTACAATGTACCACGAAAAAACAAAACACATTGAGATAAATTGTCAAACGAGAAGATTCAAGAAAAACTCTTCCAGACAGCATACGTATCAACGAATCAATATAAAGTCGGCATCTTCACAAAAGCTTTAGGAAGGATTCAACATAATTATCAATTGTCCAAGATTAGAGTGCTACCAAGCTTGAGAGGAAGTGTTAGAATATGGAATAGTTAGTTTGAAGTCGTCTTCTTGTAGTTTTAGTAATAACGTTTTCTTCTTGATTGGAAAATGTATAATTGTGGAAAGCATGTATAGAACTGAGTAGCAGAGAATACATTTTTTCCTCTTTCATGCCAAATGCTCTGGTTTATACAATTTAGCCCATTTATTCTGTTGATTTTGAATGTCTTGCATCATTGAGTTTACTCGAATTTTATTGATAAATTTTGCGGCAATATGGTGTGCTATTCATGTAGGGGCAAATTTACAAGATCCTCAAAATTGTGATGATATTACTTTGGTCCGACATAGAATGTACAAAAGCATACAACAAGACTCATGTTTTACAAGACCCTTTACAAGTTTGCAAGAACATCGGCTAAGAGTTGCACAATGAGACATCTACATTTGCTCTAACCTGTTACATACATCTGATTTGCAGGTCGACTTATAGTGCCCCGTTTGGTTGCAGGTCGACTTATAGGGCCCCGTTTGGTTGCAATGACTACAATGAACCGTATGCTTCTCACGGCTAAATTCATCCAAGCACTGCGCTTCTTCTCGGGACGTCCCGCTGGTCGACGCACCTTAGGTAGTCTTACAGGTCTTATTTCACTATTTCAGACCTCTCTGCTGAAAGTACATCAAACTCGACTTCATCTGATCAAAGAACTTGGTAAATGGATTCACGATTCATTGACTCCATTATATGATGCTCGGCATATGGAACAAGAATAGAAAACCACGGTTCACATTTAGCACGTTTGTCCTCAAAGTTGGCCATTAGTTTTATGTGAATACGCTCGATAACCTGAATTATAGGCAGTTCTCGTGCTTCAACTATCCACTGATTGAACTCATCCATATTTGATGAGAGATGACTGAAAGAGTGGGTGTCCAGTGAGCCAACTTGTGGCTATGGGCTTTGATGACTCTTTGTACAAACGATCTTTTGTTTAATATAATTTACACTTTTATTAATGGCAATGACTTTATCTTTCTTCATATTGTTATATTGTGATATACTATTGTTGTTTTGATAAAGACCTTGAATATACTATAGTGTATGTAAGATGTGGTAGAACATGGGGATGTCTATCATGAAATACATCTTATAGTCACTGTATATTCTAAACTGTTCCTAGTCGATTGAGCCGTCCGATAATAAGGATAAGGATCGCTCGAGTTTGAGAATAGCATTTGCGATGCGGAGTACCACGTTTCATTGGTAGGGAACATGGAGATGTTCGAAGCATGCAAATGGATATTCATAGGATGAATAATCGAACTACCCTATCCGGACTTTCCAAGTGGTTATCACTTATCGAGTGGATAAAGTCCGCGGTTTTGGTTGTATACCATTAGTCCTTACTACTTGAAACATCATGGAGACTCTATATGCTAGTACTGTGCTTTGACTCGTTTACCGACTCTATGGGGGTCATCAGGTGTCGGGATTGGGTACAGTTACAACACATATAGAAGTCGATGCATTGTTGTCAAGGATTCACCACATACTTGCGAGTGTGGATATCCTATGCGATCTGAGGAGATATTAGTGTGACGAAGCTCTGGCCAGAGTACTTGATGTGATTTAAGAAATGGTTTCTTAGTAGCACATGCGATGTCACTAATTTGATCTTCAAGATGTATTGCATAGTTATCGAATCTTGAGCGACTCTCGATATACCAATGGTTGTTGATTCGATCGGAATATATGGATAAAGGGACCGTACTGTACGCTAACCAAAATCTACTGGTTCTTGTAGGCACTATCAGTGATACCTAGGGAATCATGGGGCGATGTTGCTAGGCGCTTTACCATGATTCGTTGGGCAAGTCGGAAATCGTTGTTCCGAGTCACAAGGAGTTGTGAGCCCACGGCTAGCTGTATCCCTGAACCATTGAGGGTCACACAGTGTAATGGAGTTTTAATCCCCGTTGAGATAGTTAAATTTAAAGAGTTAAATTTAATGAATAAAGAAGTTGGACTTCTTAAATAAGAGTAAGGGAGTAGGATTTCCTAAAATGACATAGGGATGTACATTTTTGGAAACCACTGAATTCGGATTCAGGAAAATTTATCTTGACTTTAAAATGTGCAGAAATGGTTTCTGTGCACATTGGTAAAATCGGTTTATCAATCGGAGTCACGATGAATTTTATATTAATTTCTGAACATGCGGGCTTTGCTTGTCGGGCCTCAACTTATGACTAATGGGCCCTAAGGTGTTAGTGGCCTGCATTATAAATAAGTTATTGCAGTACAGAAATTACACACAACAGGTCATAATTTGAGACAGGTTTTTCGAAAACCCTAGCCTCCTCTCTCTCAAAGTGGCCGTACACCCTCCCTCACTCTACCTGAGATTTTCCGGTCTGTGATTTTGAATTGCAGTCTGGAATAGCGAATCAAATTCGTTATTCTCTTCGTAAAAAACTTCTGATAGATTTTCTAGTGCAATCTATCAGAGGGATTAAACCTCCATTCGTGGACCTGATTGAAGGAGTTCATCAGTTCCTGGGAGAGACAACAAGAGCAGAGAAATCTGTTGGAGTCCAATAATCTCGCTTCGAGATTGAAAGTAAAATTTAATAATTGTTATTTAATTTTACACACACTTATAATTTAATCGTTAAACGGTTGATACCCACACTATGGAATTGTTCCATAATAAAATTTTTAAACTTTCGCTGCACCGGGTATCAATCGTGATTGATCTGAACGCCAGTTTCCCAACAGTGGTATCAGAGCCAGGTTGCTCAGATCAAACGATTAAATTAATCGATTGTACAAAAATTTTTGAGTCTTGGTTTTTTAAAACAAAATTAATATTTTAAATAAAAAAAATTTTTTTTTCGGGTAAAACCCGGGCAGCGATTGGATCGCTGCCCGGTGGGGCAGCGACGGTCGCTGCCCCGGGCGGCGCACGGCGCCGCCCAGTGGCGACGCTCAGCGCCGCCAGGGCAGCGATTGTCGCTGCCCTAAAGGGGCAGCCGGGCTGCCCCGGCCCGCGCCCACGGGTGCGGGCCGGCCCGGGAGTGTCCCGGGCGGCCCGCGGGAAAAATTATTATTTTTTATTTAAATTAATTTTAATGTGTTAAAATTTTATTTTTGGTCCGGTCAAAAATTGTTTTTGATTGGTTCACGAGGCATCGGATCGAATTGTTCGAGTTCGAAAATTTTAAAATTGATTTTTGGATAAATTTGAATTTTTGGAAAATTTTAATATTTTATCCTTAAATTGAATTTTGAAATCAATTATTTTTGGTACAATTGATGATAAGATTTGATCTTATGTATATATTAAGTAAAATATGATTTTATCTATAAAATTAGATTCTGTAGATAAAATATGATTTTATTTAATAAAAGGTTAAATATGATTTTATATGTAAAATATGATTTTATATATAAAATATGATTTTATCCTGTTTAAATTTAAATTGCCATATGCATGATATCCAATAAATTAATTTTGAATTAAATGTTATTGGATAAGGATGATCGATTGTCATGACCAATTTTGTAGGTGTATGTTAGGAATTTACATTTGTTTTATTGTTGTTGGTTTTATTAATGGGCCTGGTTTATGGCCCAATATGAATGTCATATGTAATAAAAGTGGGCTTGGTTTATGGCCCGTTCCCACCCCTAAAATGTATCCCCTACTTGTCATTGTTATTTATTGTAAATACATTAGATTTAGTGGGAGATCAAGATTTGAAGATGGTGGGCCCAGCAGACAATAAAGACGAAGAAATGTAAATTGGAAGCAAATGTAATAGGATTGCATTGCATACTGCATATTACCTAGGATTGGACTAAGACTCGTGATTGGCAACCACGAGTCAATTAGAAATGGAATCGATCATCCTATATATAATATATGATATTATGATTGTATGCATGTTTTAGACATAATTGTATGAATCCGGCAAGCATACAATAAATTGAAAAATGATGAGACAAATTTTCATAATTAAAAATCCCTCATTTTAAATATGATTTAAAATTGATATCAAGATAAATAAAGGAAATTTAAATTTGTTTAAATGTTCCTACCTTCCATCAACGGTCAATGTATGTGATGCTACCCGCGGATACGGTCCGGCTCATATTATTGGGGGGGCCCGTCCGTCGGAAAGCTGTACATTGGATCGACACATGTTGTAAGTTGGGTGGAACTCCCATGGGATCGGCTCATATTATTGGGGGATCCACATGGCGACCGTCCATCACAACTTAATATTGATGGGTCATCTTGACATGTCACTATAAACGGCGTCATATTATTGGGCCCTTATTGGACATGAGGTAAAAACATGGGGGTTGCTTTGGAAGCAATTGGTCTCTACCTTTTGAGAATTATGGTTGGCTGATATTATTCGGGACCATAAGTTTGTCAATTGGACTCCATGTTCTCAATAAGGAAAAAGTTTCCCGTTTTCACTAGAGGGTAGTGAAATCGTTAAAATAGTGGGAGTGAGATTCATAAAATTAAATTCGCCTATTTTATGTCTTAGTAAATTGCTTAAACAATCATTGATATATGTCTGTTTTTTTTTTCAGTATTTCATACAATGAATTCGCGTAATCCATTATTCTCGATCCTCGAACAAAACAAGTTGACTGGCGCAAACTATACGGAATGGTTCCGGAAGTTGAAGATTGTCTTGACTTCGGAGAAGATGCTCTACGTGTTAGATAAATCACCTCCGAAGGAAGCACCAGCTGACGTAAGTCCGGAGGAATTGGCCAAACTTGATGCATGGTGGGACCATGACATCAAGACCAAATGCTATATGCAAGCCTCGATGTCTGATGAACTCCAGAGGCGATTTGAGGACACCGTGAATGCTGCTGACATTCACGCTCAACTCAAGGAACTTTTTGGGGCTCAATCGAGGGCTGAAAGGTTCGCTACTGTTAAGGAGCTAATGACGTGTCGCATGCGTGAAGAGACTTCGGTCCGTGATCATGGGGTACGAGTGATTTGGCTCATACAGAAGTTAGCAACTCTTGATTTGGTGTTGGAGCATGAACTCAACGTGGATTTACTGCTTCTGTCTCTTCCTTCTTCGTTTGACGGATTTGTGGTAAATTTTAATATGAACAAGATAGAAGCCACCCTTGAAGAGATGGTCAATATGCTTGTGACATATGAATCCACACTAAAGAAGGATAAACCAGCTTTCTTGGTGGGCTCCTCATCTTCTGCTAAGAAGGGGCCAAGTACGAAGGGTAAGAAACGTTCTGCCCCACCCAAGAAAGTCGAACCCGAGAAGAAGCACAAGACAAAGGCTTCAAACAATGGAAAATCCAAGGATGTTTGCCATTACTGCAAGAAGCCCGGTCATTGGAAGCGCAACTGCAAGGAATATCTAGAGCAGTTGGGAACTGCAAAGGGTATGTTCTATATTGAAATAAACATTTCACTTAATACTACTTCTTGGGTATTGGATACCGGATGTGGATCTCACATTTGCAATGATTTGCAGGTGATGACAAGAAGTCGCAGGCTTAGAATGGGTGAGACCCAGCTGAGGCTCGGGAATGGTTCCAGAGTTGAAGCTACAGCCATTGGAGATGTTTGTTTAATTTTGCAGAACGGTTTTAAGTTATTTTTAAGAGATGTTTTATTTGTTCCGGATTTAATTAAAAACATTATTTCTGTTTCTATGCTAGATAGAGATGGTTATTCTTGCAATTTTGTGAATGGGATTTGCAATATTTACAAGAATGAATGTTTGATTGGAAATGGACAACTTGAAAACGATCTATACAACTTAAAACTAAAAGACGTTCCAATAAATTATATTGATAAACCGGCGACAACAAAAAAAAGGAAAATCGATAGTCAAAACCCGGCAAACCTTTGGCACGCTAGACTAGGTCATATTTCCTTAAGGAGGATGAACAAGCTAGTGGGAGAGGGCATGTTTGATATGTCTGATATTAACTCTCTACCTACTTGTGAATCCTGCCTAAAAGGGAAAATGACTAAATCTCCTTTTAAGGGGAAACCTGAGCGTAGTCAAAATCTGTTGGATTTGATCCATACAGATGTTTGTGGTCCATTTAGAGTTGGGACTCAACATGGCCACACCTACTTCATTACCTTTACTGATGATTATTCAAGGTATGGGTATTTATATTTAATGAAATATAAGTATGAAGCATTTGAAAAGTTCAAAGAATTCAAGGCTGAAGTAGAAAATAAGCTAGGTAAAAGTATTAAAGCACTTCGATCGGATCGAGGTGGAGAATACTTAAGTACCGTTTTTTTGGACTATCTAAAAGAGAATGGGATTCTCTCTCAGTGGACTCCTCCTATGACACCACAGCTTAATGGTGTATCGGAGCGTCATAATCGAACTTTGTTGGACATGGTTCGATCCATGATGAGCTTCACTGAGCTTCCACCTTCGTTTTGGGGCTATGCGCTTGAAACGGCGGTATTGTTGTTGAACAACGTCCACACTAAAGCAGTGGACAAAACACCATACGAGTTATGGAATGGCAAAGCTCCTAAGTATTCGTACTTAAGGATTTGGGGATGTCCTGCTTACGTGAAGCAGACAGTGGGAGATAAGTTGGATAGTCGATCCAGCTTATATTATTTTGTAGGGTATCAGAAGAATTCAATCGGATATTATTTCTATTATCCTGCTGAAACAAAGGTGTTTGTTTCTAGGAATGCCACCTTCTTGGAGAAGGAGTTCTTATTGGATAAGAAAGGCGAGATGATGGAACTCGAAGAAGTTCGAGAAGAACCCGAAATACAAAATAACGATCCTACACCTCAGGAACCATTGCTGGACACGCCTGCACCTAGAAGATCCGAGAGGACTTCTAGACCTCCTATTCGATATGGTCTTCTTCTTGAAGGGGATCAAGATGAACCCGACATTGGATGTGATCCAAGAAACTTCAAGGAAGCAATTTCTGATGCGGATTCAAATTTATGGCTTGAAGCTATGCAGTCAGAATTAGATTCGATGCATACAAACCAAGTTTGGTCTTTAGTAGATCCTCCCGATGGAATTGTTCCAATAGGGTGTAAATGGATCTACAAGAGAAAGCTTGGGCCTGATGGTAAGGTATTGACCTACAAGGCGCGATTGGTGGAGAAAGGTTACACTCAAAGACAAGGAGTTGACTATGATGAAACCTTTTTACCAGTTGCAATGTTCAAGTCCATAAGAATCCTTATTGCCATAGCTGCATGGTATGACTATGAGATATGGCAAATGGATGTGAAGACTGCTTTTCTTAATGGAGACATTAAGGAAGAAATCTATATGAAGCAGCCAGAGGGGTTCACATCCATGGGAAGCGAGCATAAGGTATGCAAGCTTCAGAGATCAATTTATGGTCTAAAACAAGCATCAAGAAGTTGGAACCAGAAATTTGATGAAACAATAAAAGATTTTGGTTTCATCAAGAACCCGGAGGAACCGTGCGTGTACAAGAAAGTAGTTAAGGATGCTGTGACATTCTTAGTACTTTATGTTGATGACATCCTACTCATTGGGAATGATGTAGGGATGTTGCAGTCAACAAAGATACGGTTATCAGGTAGATTCTCGATGAAGGATTTGGGTGAGGCATCCTACATTCTTGGGATACAGATCTATAGAGATAGATCTAAGAGAATGATAGGACTCACTCAATCAACCTACATCGACACCATATTGAAACGGTTTTCAATGGATGGGTCCAAGAGAGGACATCTACCCATGTGTCATGGAGTTTCTTTATCCAAGTCTATGTGTCCCAAGACTCATGCAGAGATAGAGAATATGACACATGTACCATATGCGTCAGCTATAGGTAGTATCATGTATGGGATGATATCTACCAGACCGGATGTAGCATTTGCTCTGAGTGTCACGAGCAGATATCAGGCTAATCCTGGTCAAATGCATTGGAAAGCCGTGAAGGACATTCTTAAGTACTTACGAAGGACTAAGAATATGTTCATGGTATATGGAGGACGAGATCTGAAATTGGAAGGCTATACCGACTCTAGCTTCCAAAGTGACGTGGATGACTCGAAGTCAACCTCTGGATTTGTGTTCATGCTCAATGGCGGTGCTGTCTCTTGGAAGAGTTCCAAGCAGGACACCACAGCGGATTCCACCACTGAGGCTGAATACATTGCAGCATCAGCTGCTGCTAAAGAGGCCGTTTGGATGAGGAAGTTCGTCCAAGATTTGGGCGTCATTCCTGAATTTGTTGGTCCAGTCCCGGTGTACTGTGACAACACGGGTGCCGTTGCTCAAGCAAAGGAACCAAGGTCTCATCAAAGATCCAAACACGTACTGAGGAAATACCACATCATCCGGGAGATTGTGGAAAGAGGAGACATCACTGTCGAACGAGTGGCCTCTGCAGACAATATCGCTGATCCGCTTACTAAGCCCTTGCCAGGACCATTGTTTGACAAACATCGCGAAGCAATGGGTCTACGTAGTATGACTAGTTGGCTATAGGGCAAGTGGGAGATTGAAAGAGTGGGTGCCCAGTGAGTCAACTTGTGGCTATGGGCTTTGATGACTCTTTGTACAAACGATCTTTTGTTTAATATAATTTACACTTTTATTAATGGCAATGACTTTATCTTTCTTCATATTGTTATATTGTGATATACTATTGTTGTTTTGATAAAGACCTTGAATATACTATAGTGTATGTAAGATGTGGTAGAACATGGGGATGTCTATCATGAAATACATCTTATAGTCACTGTATATTCTAAACTGTTCCTAGTCGATTGAGCCGTCCGATAATAAGGATAAGGATCGCTCGAGTTTGAGACTAGCATTTGCGATGCGGAGTACCACGTTTCATTGGTAGGGAACATGGAGATGTTCGAAGCATGCAAATGGATATTCATAGGATGAATAATCGAACTACCCTATCCGGACTTTCCAAGTGGTTATCACTTATCGAGTGGATAAAGTCCGCGGTTTTGGTTGTACACCATTAGTCCTTACTACTTGAAACATCATGGAGACTCTATATGCTAGTACTGTGCTTTGACTCGTTTACCGACTCTATGGGGGTCATCAGGTGTCGGGATTGGGTACAGTTACAACACATATAGGAGTCGATGCATTGTTGTCAAGGATTCACCACATACTTGCGAGTGTGGATATCCTATGCGATCTGAGGAGATATTAGTGTGACGAATCTCTGGCCAGAGTACTTGATGTGATTTAAGAAATGGTTTCTTAGTAGCACATGCGATGTCACTAATTTGATCTTCAAGATGTATTGCATAGTTATCGAATCTTGAGCGACTCTCGATATACCAATGGTTGTTGATTCGATCGGAATATATGGATAAAGGGACCGTACTGTACGCTAACCAAAATCTACTGGTTCTTGTAGGCACTATCAGTGATACCTAGGGAATCATGGGGCGATGTTGCTAGGCGCTTTACCATGATTCCTTGGGCAAGTCGGAAATCGTTGTTCCGAGTCACAAGGAGTTGTGAGCCCACGGCTAGCTGTATCCCTGAACCATTGAGGGTCACACAATGTAATGGAGTTTTAATCCCCGTTGAGATAGTTAAATTTAAAGAGTTAAATTTAATGAATAAAGAAGTTGGACTTCTTAAATAAGAGTAAGGGAGTAGGATTTCCTAAAATGACATAGGGATGTACATTTTTGGAAACCACTGAATTCGGATTCAGGAAAATTTATCTTGACTTTAAAATGTGCAGAAATGGTTTCTGTGCACATTGGTAAAATCGGTTTATCAATCGGAGTCACGATGAATTTTATATTAATTTCTGAACATGCGGGCTTTGCTTGTCGGGCCTCAACTTATGACTAATGGGCCCTAAGGTGTTAGTGGCCTGCATTATAAATAAGTTATTGCAGTACAGAAATTACACACAACAGGTCATAATTTGAGACATGTTTTTCGAAAACCCTAGCCTCCTCTCTCTCAAAGTGGCCGTACACCCTCCCTCACTCTACCTGAGATTTTCCGGTCTGTGATTTTGAATTGCAGTCTGGAATAGCGAATCAAATTCGTTATTCTCTTCGTAAAAAACTTCTGATAGATTTTCTAGTGCAATCTATCAGAGGGATTAAACCTCCATTCGTGGACCTGATTGAAGGAGTTCATCAGTTCCTGGGAGAGACAACAAGAGCAGAGAAATCTGTTGGAGTCCAATAATCTCGCTTCGAGATTGAAGGTAAAATTTAATAATTGTTATTTAATTTTACACACACTTATAATTTAATCGTTAAACGGTTGATACCCACACTATGGAATTGTTCATAATAAAATTTTTAAACTTTCGCTGCACCGGGTATCAATCGTGATTGATCTGAACGCCAGTTTCCCAACAATGACTATATCGTGCACCCTCGAAATAAAATAATAATGCCCAGCGAGAAGTGGATATTGTTGCAGCCATTTTGTTGTCTTTCCTCGAGTTCAACCATTTTTTCTTTGAACCCAGTTGTAGTAGTGGCATATGCAGCTTTCCAAAGGAGTTGGACAAGCCTTGGATTCTTGAACTCCTTACCAATGCTTTCAGTTAAGTACTACATACAAATTGCATTAGAGGCCGCTGGAAATTTTCTCTTTATAGCATCTGAAACACCTTTATGTCGGTCAGATAAGAAAGTCAAACGTGGTCTCGCTTCCATGCTCATCTCAAGGGCCTTGTGTAATTCTGCCAAGAACCACATCCAAATTTCATCATTTTCCATGTCAACAACACCAAAGGCAAGTGGAAATAATCCACCATCACCATCAAATGAAGTGGCAGAAAGTAGCGTGCTGAGATATTTTCTCTTGAGCTGAATTCCACCATGTCCAACAGCAGGCAGACAACCATTCAAGAATCCACGAATAGAAGCATAAAAGGAAACAAAAACACGCTGAAAACGGTTATTTGCAACAGAAGTAAACACCTCGGCAACACTTCCAGGATTGATCTTCACGATTTGCTCACAGTATGCAGGAAGAAGGCAGTAACTTTCTTCAGAGGAGCCAAATATGGCTTGAAGTCCACGCTCTTTATCCCGCCATGCCTGCTTGTACGGGGTATAGTTATCCCATATTAATTGTCTATACACATCGTGCAAAATATCTTTTGGCTTATAGTTTATGTTGTCACGCAATGGTTCCTCGATGAATTTCACAATCCAATCTACAGAGGCCTGATGATGTCCAGTATGAGCATTTATCCCGCAGGTATGTGTTCCTCCGAGGCTTCTTATGGCGAATGTCGGGGCATTTGGAAGCTTCACTGCTCGTATACGCCCATGGACAGCCTTCAGCAGCACATTTTGCAATGTACCGAATCAGATCACTCTTAATTATACGTAGTTCAAAGTGTTGAGCAATTGCAGCATCTTTAATCGCATTGCGGAATGCCTTAACATCAGAAAACTCCTGGCCAACAACAAAATCAAGACAAGAACATTATGTACAACACAATCACCTGCCAATACGCAACACTAACATTCAGGGCTCTCAAGCATCTGAGATTGACCATTAATAATATGCTCGAAAGATTTAAACTTTATCAAGAAAAAACAAAACCCGATTCAGGTAACAAAAAAATCATGCAGATACGCAAATTAACATAATCAAAATCAAAGAACCACCAAAAATTGGGTATTCTAAGTACCGAGTCCACAATAATCAACATAAAAACCATAATTAACATTAACAAAATGTTAAACTCGAAATCAGTAGAGTTGAAACCTGAGATTTTGACGTGTGATTTCATGGGCAAGACCATGGTTCGCAATCGCGGTCGCGGACATCGTCGCGGAGACCACCGTTCCAGTTACAATGAAATTTCGCGGAACGATCGCGGAACGGATTTTAATTTTTAAATATTATAAATATTTAAAAACTGAAGATTTCATAAAATTATTTAGATCTACCAAATTGAAATGAATATCATAAAAATAGATTATTTGAAGTAAATAAGAAATTAAATTAATTTATAAAATTTTATGTAACACAACTTAAATCATTAATACATATAAAATATTCGCAACTCTTCAAATTTTAAATATATTATTTAAAAAATTTAGTATGTAACCCTTTGAATTTTTGAAATTTTTTCAGTTGGAAATTTATATGTTCATCATAACTAAGATCAATTTAACGTGATAGACTAATATTATGCATAAAATCTTAAATAACATGGTGTTACAAACTATTAAACATCAATTTAAATAGAAATACTTTAGAATTAACTTGGTTTATTTTTATCACACTTTCTAATGAAAATTTCTCAATAGAAATAGTTAACTCTTGGTCTCCTCTTTATTAATCTTTCGTCGATGGATGAGCGGAAAGAAGACCGAGATTCACCATCTTACATCGATTGTTGTTTTTTACTTTCCAATGTTCCTAGTCAAATCAATGTTAAACATACTAAATTACACTTATGAAATGAGAATAAAATGACACTGCTAAATGAAATATAAGTCGAAAAAAACTAATATATTTACATATAAATTGTTTTAACAATATTTATATAGAAAAGTACCTGTAATGTCATCGACATTAATACCATGATGAATGGCGTGGAGGAACAAAATCATCAGTGTACTCTCTACCGGGATTAAGTTGAGAAAATTGATCTCCATCATATCTTTGTGGATATAAACTAGTGTTCAATTGTTCACCTGGATATTGACTGAATAGGGGATTTGAAACCGAATTGGTATTGTGTGATGAACGTGGATTTAATAATGTGTCGTCACGACGGTGATAGCCTCCAAATTCTTGATGCCCAAAAGAATTACTAGCGCCACTTGAAGATATCGAATTATGATCATCATGTCTAAAACCAGTTGCTGCGAATGATTGATGATCATTATATGTATTTTGTCCACTACTAGAATACTCTTCAAATTGATTATTTTCGGAACTGGTGTATTTAGATGACCCATCAAATCCATAATTTCCGATTCCCCTTGCTTGAGATGATAAATGATCCCGTCTTATGTTATAACCATGAGAATACCCAAATCATAGTTCATCATATCCGCTGGCACTATGACCAAAAGATTGAGAGTTCCAATAGTAGTTTCTCGAATCATCTCCAGATTGATATTGATGGTGACCCCCCAAGCCAAGATTTTTTACTTGTTCTTCTACACCCATATATGAATGTGAAGATCCACTCAAATTTTCATCATCTTCGGCACTCGAGAACCCTGTCAAACTTGCTAAAAAGCGACGTTGTGCCTCTATCCCAGGGCGATACCCATGATCAGTGTCTTGTGTGGCATAATAATTCTCTTTCCCTCGTGCCCATGACATGCTAGTATCATATTCATTATCTTGACGTCCTTGATCATCATCTTGATTTTTTTTACCACTTTCTTGATTGTTTCCATCACCACTAGCATCACTGTCATCACTGTCATCATTTTCAGATTCATCCCTGTCACTTAAGACGATTTCTTTGCCTTTTGATAATCTTGAGCTCCTCTCGTTGTTCGTCTTCTTTGAATGACTTTGACCACTAGGTGTGATGTTGTGATGTTGGGAATTTGAAGTTTCATGGTCTTGATCTAACCATTCTAAGTCATCGTCTTGCAATACAGGAGGTTCATTATCTCTTGTCCATTCATTTAAAATATCATCATCTTTGAATATGTGATCAAGATCTATAGGACTGTAGTAATCATCATCTTCATTTTTATGCATCAAATTTCGTACTCTTAATCGCATATTGTAATGGACATATACCAATTTATGCAACTTTGCTATTGCCAAACGGTTGCGAAGCTTGGTATGTATCAAAGACCATGTACTCCAATTTCTCTCACAACCAGAAGATGAACATGTTTGGCTAAGGACATTAATTGCAATTTTTCTCAGATGAGGAGCTTCTTCACCATACTCATTCCACCATTCAGCTGATAGAAAAACATATGATATATATTGTACATATTTAATATTTATGGAAAATATAAATAAGCTCAAACCTGGAAGACTTTTTTTAACTGCCATTTTTGCAAGTGGGGACCCAAACTCTCCAATTTGTTCCGTGAACAATTTAATCTGTAAAACATGTTTCATAAAACAATAGTGTACTCAATATAAAACATGTTATGTAAAATTTATAACTATCATACCTCATTGATCATTGAAGCCTGTGCATTTAAATCGGGTTCTAATCTCTTGATTACTGTCTTCAATCCCCGTCTTACTTCATCGGTATAAACACAAGTTCCAGAATATTGGAGCATTGGATTCAGAAAATACGCTGAAACAATCAATATTTTAAAAATATATTATCAACTAAAATAATGAATTTGTTTTATGTAAATATAACCTCATTTACCTGCAGCATGTAGGTGTTGGTGTAATTGATTATACCAACGATCATCAATCACATCCCAATACAATTTTCAGTCCTTGACACTTTCTTTTATAGACAACTTAGCTCTATCCATTGCTTCATATATAATTGACAGAGTTGGCTTGTTGTCTTGGTCAACCAACTTCAGAACTTTTACAAGAGGTTCCATTGCTGCGCAAATGTCACGAGCTGACTTCCAAAATCTCGTGTCCAAAATGATTGCTGAAATTTTTTCGGCAACATTCCTTCTCTTGCTTGTATTGTTGTACTCAGTCCACTCAACTGAAGTACACAATCTCTTCAAATCTTGACAATACCGAACGAGACTTTCCAAGGAAATGAATTCCGTAGCAAAGCGAGTGATTCCAGGTCTCAGTAGTTCACGATCATTTGTATAGATTTTCATTAAGTTCACGACTTTGTCACTGTTATATATGAAACTTGTTATCTGCTTTGCTTTGTCAATGCACTTCTTTACCTTTGTCATCTTACCAATATCTTCAAGCATAAGATCAATGCAGTGTGCTGCACAAGGTGACCAAAATATGTGAGGTCTTTCAATCATCAATTTCTGACCAGCAGCCTTATTTGCACTTTCACTATCTGTAACCACATGCACAATATTTTCCTCTCCAACCTCGTCAATGACTTTATTCAAAAGAGATAATATAAAATCAGATGTCTTCCTTTTGTTGGTGCAATCCACTGAACTATGAAATATCATGTTGCGGTCACAATATATCATGAAATTGATGATAGGGTGTTTGTTGTGTGTGCTCCAACCATCGCACATTATTGTGCATCCATACTTTGGCCATTTGAATTTTAATGTATTTAAATATCCATTAATATCCTCCATCTCCTCTTCCAAGAAAACACCACCTATTTGACGTCCTGAAGAACCTTGTATTCCAGGTCCAACATCTGCGATAGTATTAATCATTGCTTGGTAGTATGGACCACTATCTACCGCATGAAATGGAATTGCATTGTATATAAACCACTTGGAAATAGCCTTTCCAACATCTTTAACCTTTTTCAGGAGCAAACCAACTTTTTATACTCTTTCGTTTCGATGAAAACATGTAAGAATCAATTCCTTTCGATGGTAGCTGAGCTCCCTCTCTCACGCTGAAGCTACGAGACATTTGTTTTTTTTAATTTAGGATTTGCACCAAGTGATGATGAACTACCACCAAAATTTCCTGAAATTAAATAATAAGTTAATAACAAGCATTGGTATTTTTATCTATAAAAAATATTACTTATATATATATATATATATATATATATATATATATATATATATATATATATAACGAGCATTGTATTAGCCTTTATTTACCTGGACCATATCGTTTATGCATCTCTTCTTCAAATGCTCTTGTTTTACGACTATCTTTCATCGCTTTTCGCAATGCCCTATTTTCCATATCTTCTAAAGCATCTTCATTGGTATCATCAAACGTATCATTATCTTCACTGTCACTGCCACTATCGAGTCCATGTATGCTCTGTTGAATTGCATTGATTGCAATCTCTCTCTTTTTTTGGATTATATTTCTTTGGGTCTTAGAATCTTGAAGATGTTTTCGTAACATCAATAATATCTCCTTCGGAGCTTTAGTGCACGACTCAACATTTTCAGCAATATGTGCAATATATTGTTTTAATCTTGTGATTCCACCCGTTACAACTTTTCCACAAAATTTGCATTGTATTGTTTTTCAATTATCTCCGATGGGTTTACCAAACTCCCAACCAATATCGAGTTTTGGAGCCATTGTTCAAAAAGGTTTACTGATTCACACTATATTCTGGTTTGAAATGTAAATACAAAAGATAGAGAAATCAAATGATGATATTATAATTTCATTGAATTCTTTCAATAGTAATTTATTAATCATATCTAATCTTAGAATTATAATTTTAGCGTTTACAAATTTAAATTAAATATAATTTCTATTAAATAGATACCATATTTAATTTTGTTGCCATAAATTCACAACCGTGGCCTTTAATTAAAAGTTATATTAAGTCAAAAAAAAAAAATTAACTTTACGTGATCTTACAAAATTTCTATTAACCTTACGTATGCAAATATGTATGATTTTCCTACACTATTTTAGCACGTAAAGTTAATGGTGTACGAAAATACATAATCTAAGATTCAATAATTATCTTTAATCTAAGCACAAAATTCGTAAGGAAAATTTTTAATTAAATTAAATTCATTTTCAATATTATATCTCAATAAAATTAACCAAAAATATAATTTACAGGAAAGTAAAATTAAACATAGAAGATACTTACCTTTAACATGTACGAAGAAAACACGAGAAGATCAAGAGATGCGTAGCAGAGTTCAACGAACTAATTAAATTACACTGTGATGAGTAATAAAAAAATATTAGATCAAAATCTAACTAAACAAAAATATCATTATAACAAAAAATTATTATTATAATAATCGAAATTTAAACATTACTTATCTCTTAGGAAATAATGAAGACAAGAATAACACTGAGAATAAGAGCAGAAATCGATCGAATATATATAGAGAGAAATAGAATGCATAGGAAGAGGTTGGTTTTGCCGTGAATTATGATGAGAATGAGAGAAGAAATCGATCCGATATATAGAGCGAAATAAAAAGATGAGGAAGGGTAATTCACGGGCGAACTGTTTATTGAATAAAAACATCCGACTTTTTACGAAACAAAATAAAAAAAAAAAGTTTTCATCATTTAAAAACAATAAGATAGGACATAGTCAGTGAGTCACAAGACTCACAAGTCACAACATGCTAATGTCTCTTTTTCTTCTTAGTTTTAATTTTTTTATTTTCACTAGTCAATAGTCATGTCTCAATAATTTCCCTCTACTAAATGTCTATCTTCTTCTCCCTTTTGGGCCTCGCAAAAAAGGCTGGATTTCCATTTTCCAAATATTAATACATGGAAATGGGCAGAAATTTATCTTCAAAGTTCCCCTTGTTCCGATCCCGATCCGTTCCACCGTTCTATCGCCCGTTCCGCCGTTAAATCGCCGTTCTCATCACAGAAAACGCCGATCCAAAGCATCTACCTTCAAGCATTGAAACTTCGTCAAGGTTCCTTACGTTTCGGTTACGGAACGGCCGTTCCGGCCGTTCCGATACCGTTTCTGCGAACCATGGGCAAGACCGCAAGAGAGTG
Organism: Henckelia pumila; assembly: GCF_033568475.1. Taxonomy (NCBI): domain Eukaryota; kingdom Viridiplantae; phylum Streptophyta; class Magnoliopsida; order Lamiales; family Gesneriaceae; genus Henckelia; species Henckelia pumila. Next base: position 112,852,946 of record NC_133123.1, on the reverse strand, counting down.
AGAACCTGAGCAAGGATTCCGACGAAGATGAGGGACAATTAGATTCATTTTTTTTAGCATGTTAATTCTTTTTTGAAGGCCACGGGTTTGCTAAACTTTTTATTTTTTCAAACAAAATCAAAATTATGATATTTTTCCCTAAAAGAATTTAAAATATTTTGAAGGAAAATGGCATTTTTGGTTATATATATTTTTGAGTTTGATTTTCTATATTGTTAAATTCTCGTTTTAATTTTATATTTTTTTTTGCAATTTCAACTTTCATCGGGTTTTTGACGTGACACTGCGCACTTCAGCATTATGTTTGTATCATATCAACGCCATGTATCGCTACATCAAGTTCAAGTCAGAAAAGAAGATTTAACAATATAGAATATCAAAATCATGCAACCACAAAATACATTTTTCTCTATTTTTTTCAAAAATGACAATTTTTTCGTCTTCTCTTCTTATTAGTTAAAAATAGTTTTTAATACTAAAACTTACTTTCTTTGTACTTTTTTTTTTATTACGTGAAAACCCGCAGCAGTTATCTTTCGGTGCGCACTGGGTAAACCCACATACTAACGCAATAGCCTGCAAACTACGCTAATCAAGTAAATCGCATTAAGGAAGTCCTCCAAAGTAAATCGCACTAAGGAAGTCCTCCAAATTTTAGTGTGCATCGAAAGATAATGACCGTAAGTTTCTAATGCCTAAATTTTTTTAACAATATTAGATGTCATTTAGCATTTGGACGGGAAAATATAATTAAAATTGCACCAGAATTCAAGTTCTTGCCCCAACACATTATGAAATTTACTCCAACTTAGATGGCCAATTCAACAAATTTTGCAAAATTATTTCCCAACATTGTTATTAGGAAATATGATAAGCTAAAATTTTGAGCATTCGAAGAAATAAATTAGATAAATATAATAGCTAAAATGTTTTATATTTATTCGGTTATGTGTGTGACGTGCTTAAATCTTAATTATAATCATGAATTATCTTCAAAGTAACAATTGCCATCACATATTACCAGTATACTGTATATCACATTCAATTTAATTTAAATTGATGCTTCTAATTACCGTTGTATTCCGTCAAAAAAAAAAATTAACGTTGTATTTTTACTTTACTCTTTTTCTTGATTTTTTTAATCATGAAATATATATAGTAATCAATGTAACTCATAAAATTAGAAGAATGTTATAATTTACCCCTTGAAAAATGTTAATTACACTCCATATTGAATAATTAATTTATATTATTAAATAAGATATTACTTTTTTTATTAAAAAAAACTCAAATACTGCTTTTACATGACGACAACTAAAATTTTCATTAAAAAAATATTATTAATATATTATAAAAATTCACAATGATTAAAATAATGACAAAATTATTTTGAAATTTAAAATTTACCATATTATTTATATTTTATCCCAAATTTTAGTATATATGGATATATAAAATATTGAAATTTTTTTCACAAGAATATATGAAATATTGAGATGTAAAATTTGAACAGATTTTTACAGGGGTGTAGATTTGATTAATTTTTTAAATAATATATCTATGTGGAATTGATAGATGTTTACCGACTTTTATAGAATCCACATGTTGTAAAAAAATTTCATAGACTCTTGTGGATTCACTTTGACAGATTTTTATAGACATTGATAAATGTGTTTATAGATTTCAACGGAATAGGATATTAAAGAAATAAACTTATACATAAAAATAAAAAAAATTAAGTAAAATATAATGTATTTAATCAATATATTTTAGAGTTTTTTGCACCAATCACCCATGTGAAATATTGAAAATGCACACTTATCCCCTGTAAAATTTTAATAGGCATCTTCAACCATGTCCTTTTAAAAAATTAGCACACTCGCCCCTTCAGATGAATGATTGTTGCGCACGCGCCCCTCATGCGACTAGGCAAAGATTTTGATATTTTTTTTGCACCAAATACCCTTGTGAAATATTAAAAATGCATATTTGACCCCGTGAAAATAATTTTTAAATCTATTCAACACATAATACATAATTTTTAATAAAATCCAATTATAAATATTTAAAAAAATATTTTTTGTTTTATAATTTTTTATTTTTTATTTTAAATTTATTATCATTAATTAATTATTTTCTAAAAAATATTATTACTTTATCCTGTTATCATTATTTTATTAAATTCACTTCGTATTTTCAACTTTTTCATTAAACATGCATTCATCAACAAATATTTAAATAATTTCAAGTACCAAAATATTGAACTAAACTGATAAGTTCAAACATATTATTTTTTTCGATTTAGGACTATATATTATTGAACCAAAATTTAAATTTTTCGAGAATATGCATTGCACAATTTGTAATACATAATAAAAAAAAATAAAATGCTTATATAATTTTAAATCGAAAAAATAACATTCATGAACTTATCATTTGGTTCAATATTTTGTTATTTTTAGATATTTAAATCCTTATTTATGAATCATGTTTAATGGAGAAGTTGAAAATACGAAGTGATTTGATAAATTAATGATAACGAAATAAAGTAATATTTTTTTAAAAAAATAAATTAATTATAAATTATAGAATTAAAATTAAAATTAAAAATAAAAATAAATATAAATAAATAAAAATAAAAATGTTTGATACTTATCATTCACTTATCATTTTGATTTAATATTTTGGTATTTTTAGGTATTTAAATCACGTTTATGAATGCATTTTTAATGGAGAAGTTGGAAACAAGAAGAATGTTTAATAAAATAATGATAATAAGATAAAATAATAATATTTTTTAGAAAACAATTATATAATTTAAATAAATTTAAAATTAAAAATAAAATTAATAAAACAAAAAATGTTTCCTAAATATTTTATAATTAGATTTTAATAAAAATTGTGTATTATGAGTTGAATAGATTTAAAAATTATTTTCACATGAGTCAAATATGCATTTTTAATATTTCACAGTGGTATTTGGTGCAAAAAAAATTATCAAAATATTTGATCAGTCGCATCCCCGCGTGCGCAATAATGACTCATCTGAAGGGGCAAGTGTGCTAATTTTTTAAAAGGTCAGGGTTGAAGATGTCTATTAAAATTTCACAGGGGAGAAGTGTGCATTTTCAATATTTCACAAGGGTGGTTGGTGCAAATAACTCATATATTTTATAAAGTTTTATATATTTATTCTATTATTATTATCATTATATATATATATATATATATATATATATATTTGTGTGTAAATATGTTGTGTGTGTGTTTTGTTGTACCTTCTTTAAAAGACACTAAAGTTGCACAACACACAAATAAATAAATAAATATATATATAGATATATTGTTTTAATAGTGAGTAAAAAATTAAACTTAATTGCTAATAAATAATTTATTTTGATGTTCGCTCCAATGACAATAATGAAACTACATATAGCGTGCTAAATTTATTAAAGAATTTTAATAGTTATAATTTTAGACTTAATTTAATTTCAAGATTATAAAATATAAAAATTATTAATAAAAATTTAGTCAAAACCTATCACAATTATAAAAAATCAATAATTTAATTTTTTTATAAAAAAAATATAAGTTTACTCGATCCACAGACACAATTATTAAACAAAAATTATTGATCTAACTAATAGATTTCGATCAGTGCTAGATAAGTTGATTGATCAAACTCAAAGTGCATTTCTGCCGGGACGGTTAATTACAGATAATGTGGTAATAGGCTTTGAATGTATGCATTGGATATGACATCACACCAAGAGGAAAACCGGGTATGGAGCGCTAAAACTCGATATGATCAAGGCATGCGATAGAGTTGAATGACGTTTTCTAGAATCGCTTATGTTGAAAATGGGCTTCCATCACGATTGGGTCAGCCTCATTATGTGGTGTGTATCCACAATATCCTTTTCATTCCGAATTAATCAAAATATATTCGGGGAGTTCAAACCTGAACATGGGGTACGACAGGGGGAACTTTTATCTCCATACCTGTTCACGATGTGTGCTCAAGGGCTCAACTATCTTGAATTGTGCAGCGGAGAGACGGATGTTCAAAGGCTTCCAAATTGTTCAAAGCAATCCCATGGTGTCCATTTATTCTTCGCCGACTATAGTCTCATTTTCTTTCGAGCTACTGTGCAGGATTGTTTGAAGATAAAGAAATGTCTCCAACGATATGAAAAGGCATTGGGACAGGCGGTTAACTATGAGAAATCTTTCATTACCTTTTGCCCAAGCTCGACATCAGATCTCATAGACAGTATTACAAATATTCTGGGCATTCCGATTGTTAGGGGTCATGAGCTATATTTGGGTCTACCCACATTCTCTTTTCGGAGCAAGAGGATACAATTTGCATTGCTTCGGGACAAAATATTTAAGCGCATCAATGGTTGGGCTTCCAAACTCTTATCAGCAGGAGGAAAAGAGGCTCTTATCAAGGCAGTGCTTCAAGCGGTACCATCTTATGCGATGTCTTGTTTTAAGATGCTTTTTAATTTGTGTAAGGAGATGAAACAATTATGTGCGAAATTTTGGTGGAAATCTTCCGAAACAAAGGGTGGTATGCACTGGGCCTCGTGGGCCAAACTATGCAAACCTAAATAGCAGGGAGGCTTGGCTTCCGCAGTATGGTGGATTTTAAAAGGGCACTGGTAGCGAAACAAGTGTGGCGCATCATACAATATCCTGAATCTATTTTGGCCCGAATCTTGAAAGCAAAATATTTTAGAAATGTGGATATTATGGACACTCCAAGGGGTACACCCCTTCTACATTTTGCAATATATTATTTGGAGTCAGGAGCTGATATCCAAGGGTGTGCACCAGTGTGTGGGAGATTATAGAAGGTTTAATTCTTTGAAAGACGCATGGATACCCGGGTTGATTTCAGGCATAAGCTCGGTGTCAGGAAGGGATTTTTATTGCAAAGTGGCGGAATTTATCCAAGCAGATAGGCAATGGGATAAACCAAAACTACTATCAATGTTCCCCTTTTTTGAAGTTCAAGAGATCCTCAATATTCATTTTAATCCCAGAGGAAGGGCTGATCGGATATTCTGGAAGTGGACGAAAACGACAAATACACGGTGAAATCAGGCTATCAACTAGAAATGGGTGTTTTCAAGCCCTATCCAGAGCACTCTTCAGGTTACAATCAGAATTGGTGGACGAAAATTTGGAATTTGAAGATTCCGCCTAAAATGAAGATCTTCAATTGGCGAGCAATCCACAATTTCTTACCGACAAAGTTCAACCTAGCAAGTCATCATATTCCAGTCATTGATCAGTGTTCTATGTGCCATTCTTTGGTGACTTCGAATTCTCATGCTATGTTTTTTTGTCGGATAAGTAAACCAGTTTGGAAGTTTGGCATATTTTGGGACTTGCTCGGGCTTTGTCAGAGGAGCTCTTTCATAGATATCATTTATGGGATCTCGAATTATTTTTTTGATGATGATTTGGGTGTATTTTGTGCTATGTCTTGGGCGATTTGGAGAGAGATTTGCAAGAGAAAACATGACTCCTCTTTAGTTTGTTCCCTTGTGAAGGTTGATTGGGTTTGCACAGTGATAATGGAGTTTAAGGGAGCACACTTAAATGTAAATCTACAGAGTGTAGGTCTGGTTGAGGCTCGGAATGCTCGATGGGTGAAGCCCCCTGCGGGTCATTTTCGACTAGATGTGGACGTGGGGTTTAATGAGGATAAGGGAAAATTTTCGATTGGTGCTATTATTCAGGATGATTTTGGAAAGATTATTACAGCCAAAGAATCTCCTATTCGAAACCCGGGATCAGTGTTTAGGGGTGAATTATGGGCCATTTTGCATGGATTGTGGTTGTGTATATCCAATGTGTGGATCTTCTTCGATTCCCTTGAGGCAACGAGAGTGGTGATGGGTAAATTTGATTTCTTGGGTCCTGAAGGAAACTTGATATCAGAAATTAAAGAGTTGTTGGTAGAAGATCTAGGTATTCTTGGGCATCAAGCACATGAGAAGGGGGGCAAATGAGGCGGCTCACGAGCTGGCGAGTTTTGTTCATAGTTCTCTAGTTTTTGTTATTTGGTTATTTTGTGGCTTTCCACCTTGAAGTTCCACCTTGGCTTCAAGGTGTTGTACTTAAAGATGTGTGATCTTATTTTATGTGATGTTTTTTCAAAAAAAAAAAACTAAATGATATTAAGTTTGACACATAGGTAAAAAAATAATAATAATAATAATATTGTTATTATTTTTTTTGTTATTATTATTTATTTTAAGCACTTTTATATATATATATATATATGTGTGTGTGTGTGTGTGTGTGTGTGTGTGTGTTAGAACCTAATGGGGGGATTTAGGTTCTATTGGCAACTTTACAATTTAAAGCGATTATGCAAGTACGCAAACGGAAGACTTAAAACAATTAAATAAATGCGATAAATAAATGTGTAAAGTAAATAAAGCAGTAAAAGAGATATGATATGTTTATGGAAGTTCGACGATAAATTTTCTACGTCTCCATTTCTTGGTTAATGTCGATTAACCAAGGATCCACTAGCACTTCAAACGTCTTGGTCTTGATGACTCCAAGGATAGCGTACAATAATAACACGATCACCGCGCCGAGGCAACTCGATACAGTTGGCCTTAAGAGGCTAAGAGCTCCAAGGATAACCTCACAACTCGAAACAACTCGAGCTTCACACTCGAGTGAATACAACAACAACTTTCAAGAGTTTATTACAACTCAATACAAATATGTTTTGAGGGACTCGAAATAAGCTTCAAAATGCTTGAGAGATTGCTTGAATATTGCTTGAAGGATGAGAGACTCGAAGGTGAGTTGCTTAAGTTTAAATGACCTCGGAATGCCTCTATTTATAGTTGCTGATTCGAGTGAGTTCGGACCATCCGGACTAGCTTCGGAGCCTTCGAACGTAACTGATTCAAATTCAGATTTCTGCGGCTGAGGAAATGTTCGGACCGTCCGAACCTGTCTTCGGATCGTCCGATCGGCTGCATTAACTTCAATCCGACAAATTTCTTCCGACAATATCTTTCAATCGCCGTAAAGCTGTTCGGACCGTCCGATCCGTACTTCGGATCGTCCGCACTGTATCATCATGTCCTCCGAGCGTGCATCCGAAACATTTTTAATTCCTGGGATATCTTCGGACCGTCCGAACTGACTTCGGATCGTCCGAACGATTTCTTCGTGGCGTCCGAGCAGATCATCCGATGAATAATTAAATCCTTGAAAATCTTCGGATGGTCTGATCCTGACTTCGGACCGTCCGAACTCTGGCAGTTTCGAACAATTTAATTTTTTCTTCAATATTTGGCTTATTGGTTTTTGCTTCCAATAATTTTCTTAGACAAGAATTTTTATTATCTGCAAATTTTTCACTTTAAACTACTGATAATATTTAACTGAGTTTTGTAATTATCAAAACATAATATTTTGAGACTTGATAATTTATTAAAAACATTAATCTTATAATACGATATTTGTATGTCGTTTAAAACGTAACAGTACATGTATTGTTTAAACTTTAAATGTTAGATCAGAATTTTCGAGATTTACGATTTGGACCGCTTTATCTCCACCGTTGCTTGTGAGACCATATTGCACAATCAGCTAAACGACCCCTTTCTTTCTTCATCTTTCCTTTTTCGTCTCGGACAACAATCTCAACTCATGCGGCCGACTTCCGGCAAACACGCGGCGGTGGCGGAGGAGCAGCAGCAGCGCCACCTCTCCTACTCCCCAAAGAAGTCTAAGAAACTCGAAATCCGAACCACCCTTCAATCGGTGAAAACCCACATCTCTTCCCACCGCTGGGCTTGGCTCACTGCAACGATCTCATTGCAGCTGTTACTGTTCCTCCTACTCAGCCGTGCTTCTCCGTCGCCGCCGCTGTCGCCGACTACTACCACCCTTCCCTCAACCCAGCACCGACAAATCGAAACCACGTCACCAACCGGACCAGATGACGTCTGCCAATTCGGAAGAGTGTACATTTACGATCTGCCCCCGATGCTCAACGAAGATCTCCTCCAAAACTGCCACGAGATCGACCCGTGGAGCTCCCGCTGCAACGCCGTGTCGAACGACGGATTCGGACCGCCGGCGGTGGGGTTGGACGATGTCGTGCCACGAAATCTCACCCCAGCTTGGTACTGGACTGATATGTATTCTGCAGAAGTCATTTACCATGAAAGAATGAAGAACCACATCTGCAGGACGATGAATCAAGATGAAGCCACGGCTTTCTACATCCCTTTCTACGCAGGACTCGCTGTCGGCAGGTATTTATGGTTCAATTACACTTCCAAAGATCGCGATTTTCACAGCGTAACTATGTTGAACTGGGTTAAGTCTCAAAGCCCATGGATGAAATCGAATGGGTCGGATCATTTCATGGTGTTTGGTCGATTAACTTGGGATTTCCGAAGATTAACCGACAATGACGACGAATGGGGAACAAGATTCATTTACATGCCATTAATGAAAAATGTTCTCAAGTTATCAGTGGAAAGAAGTCCGTGGGATCCATTAGAAATCAGTATCCCATATCCAACTGCATTCCACCCTCGATCCGAATCGGATATCCGCCTTTGGCAGGATTTCATCCGTTCTAGAAAACGAACCAACTTACTTACATTTGTGGGGGCGACCCGCAAGAAAATCAAGAATGATTTCAGGACTGTGCTTATGTCTTACTGTAAAAATGAATCGAGCTGGTGTGGAGTTGTCGACTGCTCGGTAACTCGTTGTTACGACGGAGCACCGGCTATACTGCAGGGGTTCTTGGATTCAGATTTCTGTATGCAGCCTAAAGGCGATGGATCAACAAGAAGATCGGCATTTGATTGTATGTTAGCAGGTACGATCCCGGTGTATTTTTGGAGAGGAAGCTTCGAGAATCAATTTGAATGGCACTTGCCTGCTGCATATGATAAATATTCGGTCTTTATTGATAATAATGATGTGAGAAACGATAGCTCGATCATCAAGAAGGTTTTGGAGAAATATAGTAGAGAAGAAGTGAAGAAAATGAGGGACAGGATTATTGATTTAGTGCCAAAGTTTTTGTATTCACGGCCTAATGTGAATTTGGGGAAATATGTTGATGCATTTGATATTACCATGGATGAAGTCTTGATAAGGTTTAGCAGACAAAAGATGTTCAACCATGGTCAATGATCTTTAGATCTTCGGAGACTGGAACTCGAATTGTCGGGTAAAGCCACCGGAGAGTTGTTGATTATTCCTTCCAAGTAGCCATTGACGTGTTGAATCTTCGAAAGTTGGAGCTATAAGTGTTATTAAAGCCACCAGGCTGTTGTTTTGTACGATGCTTTAGACCTTCGAAGTTGCCATTTAGGCGCTGAACCTCCGGAAGTTGAAGCAAGAAGCGTTGTAAAAGTCTCTGCACAATTGTCTTCTGTGATCTTTTAAACCTTCCAAAGGGCCATTTATGTGCTGAACCTCGGAAACTAAAGCTAGAGGTGTCGTAAAAGTTAAATGGATTTTTGCTTTTTACCACCTTTTAGGCCTTCTAATATTGAAGTTAGTGATTGTTTGGGATTATTGTGTGTTATGTGATCTTTTACACGTTCGAAATTGAAGAAAAGTTGAAGGATAAATGTATCCTCAAGGCTCAAGGTGAGGTAGACTCCATGGAGAGTCGGCACCGTGTGTAGTTTCTCCATTGGAGTATTATTAGAATTTTTATTATACTTATGATTATAATTTTCTGATGGAAAAATTGTTACCGCTTGCTTCTTTACTCCTCCTTCCTCACTAAAAGGTTACAACATTATTTTAACTAATGTCTAGTAATTAATATCACCACATATTCGGGGAAAACGGTGGATGCATACATCTGAAATGTATGCTTCTTTTACCATACATGTTATTGTTGAGGTCCATTAATCTTAGAGAGATAATCGATAATGATTCGTCTTATGAAATTAAAAATTGACTTGAAAATTAGAATCTACATTTTGAGTATATATTTTTGGAATATATTAATTTGCTCAAAATCAATTTAGGGTGAATGAAAAATTAATTATTTAATATTGATGTACAAGGCTCAATTAATTGTATAGAAAGGAAAATGGGAGTTGTCCCATATTGAAAAAATTTGTCTTTATATACGTAATGTATACTATTGTGTATGTTAAATCGATTAATTCAATTCATGTCAACCTTTATATACGTAATGTATACTATTGTGTATGTTAAATCGATTAATTCAATTCATGTCAACCAAGCATACACGTGGAATTCACCACATGATATGGCGGTTGAGTGTGCGTAACTAAGACGTAGAGGTGTCAAAATGGGTTAGGCTCGTTGGGTTGGCTCGTCCCGTCATACCAAATTGGTGGGTTGGGTTCGCAATTTCTCAACCCACCTAAAAGATGGGCCGACTTGCACCGCCCTGCCTAAAGGTGGGTTGTGGTGGGTTGCGGGTTGGCCCGTAAAAACCCGCCAATTTAAACGTGAACCTGCTGGGTTGGCCCGTCCCGCCACCTAAAATAGGTGGGTTGGTTGATGTTTTTCCAACCCGCCTAAAAGGTGGGCCGACCCGCCTAATGGTGGGTTGCGACGGGTTGTGGGTCGGCCCGTCCCGCTGGTCCATTTTGACACCTCTACTAAGACGTGACATGGTAGTTGTTCAAAGCCGTTAGATTGAAGGGACAAGATGAAGTGTTGGAATGGTTCGGTAGTTTTCACCGTTGGATGGCTAGATTGATCTAGATCAAAAAGATTGAATCTGAGTCATTCGGTTAGGCGGTTGTAATATGACGTATGAGTTTAAATCATATCAAAGATATGATCCAATGATTGTGGCTCCTCAAAAGAGGTGTGATCTACACCATTAGATTAAGATCTAGTGGATTAGATTGAATTTAATACATAAAAACACAGCTAATCGCGAAAAGACCCCTCCAACTCTTAGACATCGAAAAACATCTTCAAGTTCGTCGGGTTTTGTAATTTGGAGTGCTCTTATTACAAAACAAAAGTCGATGTATCTTAGAAAACGATTATCATATTACATAAGCACCGTGTGTGAGGCAAAATCGTCTAAAGGAGAGACGATTGTCATATTTCATAAGCACCGTTTGTGAGAAAAATCGTCTTAAGGAGATAGAGTCTAACTCTATCTTTGACTTTAACTTTCTGTTGGTGTCGTGTTCCAGTACATGTTGCAAAATCTGTCAAAACACAAGATAAATATTTTCAGTTTTGCACATGAACCAAAACCAACAATCTTTAGACAATTTTTGCTGCGCATTCTGAAATGGCTTCTATATCTACTGCCCTCGTTCCAGCAACCGTTCCAATGGCATATTTGAGAAACCCAAGAGGTTTGGAGGCACCGACTTCAAAAGATGACAACAAAAGATGATGTTCTATCTTACTACAATGCATTTGGTGAAGTTTCTGGATGAAAATGCTCCAACGATATCCGAGAAAGAAATTGACAATGCAAAAATAACGGCTTATGAGGTATGAAAATGAAACTGGTAAGTTTTTGAATTTCAAAATGGTTGATTTCAAATATGTTATAAGCCAAGTGCAAGAATTGCAACTATTATTATATGATTTGCACGCCGAGGGTATGAAAATAAGTGAACCATTTCAAGTTGCTTCAATAATTGATAAACTTTCGTTTTCGTGGATGGATTTCAAAAATTATTTAAAGCATAAACGAAAAAATGGGTCTCGGGTCTGATTGTTAGACTACGTATCGAAGATGATAATCGAAAGCAATTCGAACCAAAAGAGAATTATCTATGCATGGAATGACTAATTTGGTTGAACCAAATTCTAGTAAAGGGATTTAGTATCATGACAAGGGCAATGTCAAAATGTTCAAAGGTAACTGTTATAACTGTGATAAATAATCACATGGCCAAGGACTGTCGAAGTACAAAAAAAAGGCAAACAAAATCAAGTTAACATGACTGTTGCAGATCCTGTCGCAATAGGTCATGAGACAGGCTTGAATACAAACTTTATTATTTATGAATTCTGATGAAAACTTGTTGGATGGTGTATCAACTATATACAAAATGTTGTATTGTTGTGACAAGTTGTGATACTTGTCGTTTCATGAAAGTTGAATTTTGTAAGCTTTGAACTTTGTATTTACAATAAATAAAATGTTGAATCAAGTTTTATATGCTTTTGCGCTTAAAATTCATGTTGTGAATGCAACTCGATAATTCAAGCTCAAATTTGATAAGCCATCACGCTTAATCTGAATTTACAAGGCATAAAATCTTGAATTTAGAGTTCTAAGCTATAATACTTAAAATTTGAAAAAGTAAGAAATTTTGAACACCAATCCAATAACAAGTGAAATGATAAATTAGAGAATACAATATTGTCAAATTTGATGACAATGTATGATCTTTGAATTCTTTAAGCAATCATGCTTAAATTCAAATGTAACAAGACATAAAATCTTGAGTTGGATTTCTAACTCAAGTTGTTTAAGTACTCCATTATAGTTCATTATAAACTCACTTTATTTTTCTCATGTGAGATAATGGTATTACAATCTCCCTCCTTCATAAACGCAACGTACTCATCACGGCTTGACCCTCGATCCACCAGCTTGGAATCTAGATTTGGGAATTACAAGTTCAAGAGGTGGCTTACGAGATGTAGCATGCACTTTGCCCCGCAGGTTCAAGAGATGACTCTCACCATAACATGTTGCTCAACATAACACTTATTTCCTGGTGTTGTTGCCGGTGATCGTCTCTAATATAATTCTGTCACACCCTAGACCAAGGTCCACGCAAAAGCGACTGCATCAGGGGCAGATCCACCATAAGGCGAAGGTGGACCACGGCCCCCGAAAAATTTTGAAATTTTTTTTTAGTATATATGTATATATTTTGAGAAAAAATATTATATAAATATTGGGCCCTCTCAAGTGCTTTAAATTACCGTGTGGAAAAATATTATATAAATATTGGGCCCTCTTAAGTGCTTTAAATTACCGTGTGGCTAACTGGTAGACCATGTTTTTAACTTGATTGATGATGATGATTGAAATGCTCAAGTTCGAATCTCTGTCCAAATTATTTTTCCTTTTACCTTTTTTTATTAAAATATATAAATTATTTTTTTCAAATAATATACATATATAATAAAAATTTGCAAACTAATAAAAATAAAAAGAAAGAGTCTATTCATTCAAATTAAGAAAAATAAAAAGTGAAAACCCCTATTCTTCTAATTTTTTCTTCTAAATTTTTTCTAAAATTATATAAAATAAGAAATTTCAAACTAATAAAAATAAAAATAAAATGGATATTCATTGTGAAATGTGAAAATACATATGATTTTTTCTCTAAGTTTATATATATATATAATAATAATAATAATAAAAAATTTAAACTAATAAAAATAGAAATAAAATGGTTGTTCATCTTGAAAAGTGAAAAGTCATATTCTTCTAATTTTTTTCTATGAATATCGTCAAAATTAGGCTTCAGAGCAAAATGAATGATGATTTTCTTTCGAATGCATTGATGATATTTATTGAAAGAGATATTGCCAAAAATCTTTGTATTGATTTGAAAACTTTGAAAATTTTAAAAAACGTTGAATTTCTTTTAACTAAAAATATATTTGTTAAAAATAGTGTAATTTTATCTTTAATCTTTTAATATTTTGTCTATATTTTGTAAGCGGCTTCTCCAAAGCCAAAATTCTAGATCCGCCACTGGACTGCATAATGAGTCCTTACAGCAACCACTTCATATTCCTCTTCGCTTTACGAAACGGTTAACCCATAAAATCTATTGTATAGTAATTATAAACTCATTTTAAATATTTAATTTTTCTCATGACAAAAATATCACATATTATATACTAATTAAAATAAAATAATTTGAAGAGATAATAATATATTTTGACCTTAATTTTAACAATAATATATTAATTATCCGATATGAAATTAGTTGACTTTATAACTCTTGAGATGTGCAAAAATAACTAAAATTTCAATATTTATGAAAAAAGGGGGGAAAAACTAATAGATGGAATATTTATAGGAATTTTTTTAATTAATTTATTTTGAGAATTAAAATGAATATTATCAAAATTTATTCTATTTATCAGTGGAATTTATAATTCTAATTTTACGAAAAACAGACAATAAGTTAGTGGAAGAAAAAGGACAGTTAATTTTGGTCAAAACGAAAAACATCTTTTACTATTTTATTAAAGATGAACATGTGTTGGTATGTTAGTGTGTCATATTTTAATTTTATAATTTTTTTCAAAATTGTATCCACATTATCCGTCATACCAGAAATCCATCAAACTTTTCAACTGCTTCTCCCACTTTCTCCAACTCCTCCAATAGTACCTCATTCAAATCGTGGATTTCAATCAGAAACTCTTTTCACACCTCAATCGCTCCGTTTCTCTCCATCTTATTCATCAAAATTATCCAAAATCGAGAAATTCCACCAAATAATCCAAGCTTTACTGATTCAATTCCTACAATCGGTGAACACCGATCGTTTTATTTCGGGACATTAAATTGTTACTTAAATTATTGATCCACTTGGTGAGGATTCTATTATTTATGTCTATGCTTTCAGTTTGATGTTGATGCTATTCATTCGGGAAGATTGTGAGAAAATAATTATGTTAAATAGTGGTAAGTTCACTTATTTGAAGTGTTTGTGGCATTTGTAATTTTTGTTCTCATCCTTATAAAAATTATTCTGTTATAAAGAAATCTAAGTAATGGAGCCATTTTTGTTGGGTTTGATGGATTATGCTACCTATGTAGAAATGACTGTATATCAATTACCACTACTATGATTACCTTCACCATAATGTATTTGTTTTTCTTATGAAAACAACCAAATTGAAAATCTTTGTTTTTCGCGATCAATTCCATCAATTGCCCCAGTTTTTCATTTGACTGCATACAATGACATTTCGAGGTTAACGGGTTATTTGCTGAATTAAGTTGGTTTTTTTGTCATTCAGGGTTAAAGTTTGAATTTTCACTGTTCATTGTGTCGATGCTGGACATGGATGTTGAGGTAACACCATACTTTCTCTTCTTAAATCTCACTAACATTTGTGTCATTCTATTTTTCATATTATTTTTTGTCATTCATCTTAAGTTTAGTACACAATTTACATCGATTCACTTTCGGAATGTGATGTTTGAATGAAATTATGATTCTATATTGTGATATGATGATTAACATGCAATCTTTACTTTTTCTCGATTTATTAATCGACTAAACAACAATGCTTTCCCATTGAAACAACAATGCTTTCCCATTGACTTTGGCATTGGTGTCCATAATAATCATGTCTACGGGAGGGATATCAGTCATCTTAATTTATTTATTCAGCATTCACTCTTATATGCATCTTTTGGTTTGCTGTTGTATTTCATTAGATAATGTAAAATATATCATTTTCACTATATTTTTCCTTCTCTTATCTTCAGTATTGGCTAGGATTAATGATTAAGTTTTAGTTTGAATAGTCTATTTAACAGTTCGAATCTTGCTTGGATAGACATTAAGCATGTATGTGAAAGGTATAAACTTTAATGTTATACAAACCATCTTAAGATTAGAACAGATCAAAGCTTTATTTTTTTAATTGTCCCGTTGCCTTTTAGAAAATCTAAGATGCAACTTTGAAAACAAATTTAAACTTCTGTAGATGCAAAGAGATTGAGTAGCTGGAGGTTTAACAACCCCCAACCATGTCTCCATACTCTTCGGCCTTCACACCCTCCAAAAATGAAATGATTGGTGTTTCTATTACTCGAAGAACTTGCTCAAGTATGTTAAACTTAATTTTACAAATGGTTTTTGTTTAATGGTCTGGTTATCAATTTTTTGTTTGTTTAATTTGTTTCTATTAGTTAGTTTTATTGTCTTTTTCATTTAATAGAAGGTTGTACGATTAGTCTAATTCTACCAACAAGAAATTAGGAGAGGGATGGAGTCATGAGGTTTTCATCTTCTCCAATGACGGCAAATATTCATATTGTTGATGCTTTGCCAACATCGAGAACGACTATTCTTTTACATGGATTTATTATATCGTGGAATCTATATGATATTCAAATAAATATGCGTTATATATTGAGGATTTATTGTTTGGTTTATGTTTTGCATAAATTTATTAATTCATGGTTTTTCACTTTTTCATCTTTTACGTACAATTGAGACATTTCTAAGTGCAAAATTACAATTGAGACCTTTTTAAGTGCAAAACAAAAGCGACCTTGGAAGTTCTGTTTCATTTAATTTGATAATCAATTTTTCTTCACACTCAACACCAGTATTTAAAATTTCATGACAAATACATAATCTTAAATAAAAATATTTACACGCATGTAATGTTTGTTTAACGTAATTAAAATTAATTTATATTGCATGTAATAATTACCAGATAAACAATGTAGAGCAAAGCGAGCGTTAAAAATATTTTCATATATCTATCACCGTGCGAGATATCATAACTTGAATAATTTTTGTTCATGTATAGCAAAGGGAGCGGTACACAACACCAATTATTTTAAATTTTTGTTAACGTGAGAAAAATTACACATTCTATGTTTTACACACGCATTGCGTGTGCGTCGATCGCTAGTATTAAATTAACTCACCATATGTTTTCAAAAAAAAATCACCATATCAAAATCATACGAAACATCATATATTTGATCGTATAATATTATCTATCCTTATTATTATTATTATTATTATTATTATTATTATTATTATTTAATTGTGGACGAGTGATTATAAAAATTTGAGGTGTTCATATGATACAGATATAACAAGGTGTTTGTTTCAGTTATAAGATTTTCCATTAAAAAAAAATTGTCTTGACTGATTAATTAATTTTTTTGACTACTTCAAAAATTATTCAATTTTAAGATAAATTTTATTTTGAAATTTCTTATTAAAATAATATATACAAAACTAAAATTATTACTTATTTCTTCACTTCACTATTTTGCCCTTCAATACACGTTCATATCATTATCCTGAGAAGTTGGAACACAACACTCATCATTCCCCCCTGAAATCCAAAAGTTTTTCGCTGCCAAGAGAACCCGACCCCCAACTATTTATGTTTCTTCTTCAATCGATTTTGGTGAGAATTAACGCATTCAATTCGATAACTATTTCTATCTACTTTTCCTAAAAAATCGACAACTCTCCTAATATAAACCTTCATTTGATCAGAAATTCGACTCTCCTCAACTGTTATTCTCTGATTTCTCCTTCAAAACCGTTCCACGACGATGAATTCCATCCAAAACCCCGATCAATTTCGGTGATTAATTCGATACTTAGTTTTATTCTTTTGATTTGAGTTTTAAGCAATTGGTTTAACAATTTGGGAAAATATTTTTATATTATATTTAATGACTTATATTTTTTTAATGGTTTTAACATGATATTTGTCGTGCGTGTAAATTGTTATATCTGTTTGAGTTTGATGGAGTACCCAATATCTATTTTTGTTGGGTTTGATTTAAGTTTGATAGAAATGAAGTTATTAATAGGTTTTGTAGAATTCTCTATGGTGGAGTCAATATCTGAAAAATTAGACAAATAGGAAGGACAATCTCCGCAGCCATGCCACCGCAAGTACAAATTTCATTTTTTTTTTTACGTAAATGAGGTAATATATCCCTCATTTCAAACTCCACAATTTCTCCTGAGTTTTCCAATTTTAGCATGCTTTCTCTCATTGACATATGAAAATTCACAGGTTCTATCAATTTCAATAACATGCTTCTTTTTTATATTTTTATTTAAAGCAAGTATTTGGAATCCCGTCGTCTATTGCATCTCGATTGGAGGCACAGCCTTCACTGAGTTTTGAGTGCCCCTCAACTCGAGGTATGTGGTTGGAACTGTTTGTGCGTAGTCTAATCCCTTTACAAATAATGGGTTTTCATGTTTAAATGCCTTTTTCCAACTGTTTTGCCTTAGTAAGTTGTTTGTCCCTTCTCAAAACAAGTTTCAAATTGACCTATAGTATTTTCAAAATTGTTTTCTTGGTTTTACAGTTTCATTTTGTCTACTGTTTTATTTTTATATTATATGAACCCACTTTCATTTGCAATTGATACGTGATTCAAATTTGCTTTTTTGTCGTGTTTCAGGTGTTGGACATTATTTTTCAGATTTAGATTCTTTATAGCTTGCAAACTATCTAATTGTTAGGTATTTGCTTTCATGTAGAAAATATGTCTCTCACATTATTCAGCATTCTTTGAAATTTAAATACACTGTTCGAAAATAAACGTAGAAAAGTTAGCGTTGAAAGCTTCTTATTATTAATAGAAATTTATTTCTAGATCTCATGGTGGAATGGATTGGGAGGTGCTGAGGGATAGAGGATAATTTGGACTGTGACTATATCATTGGCTCAAGAATAAATTTCAGAATATGAATTTAAATTAAGTTCAAATATGTATTTGTTTTTTGAATTTCAGAATATGAATATATATGAATTTAACTGGGCTATGATTATATCCCATAACCATCATATTTCATATTTTATACGTGATATGGTCATTATTTTATACACGCGACGCGTGTGCGTCGTCTGCTAGTGTATTTTAAAAAAAAATGGGTTTCTTTTAATTAGAGTTTATACAATATAGTGTTTTATAGTTTAAAGATCTTAAATTTCTCTTTACATAATTTTTTTTAAAAAAATTCCCCATTACTTATCTTTTCCCCATAACAATTAATTACGCTACTTAATATATATATTTTAAAAAATAATATAAATGTAAGAACATAAAAAATAATATAAATTTAAGAATTAGAGAAATAATATATATTTTAAAAAATTAACTAAAATCAGTTTATTCCACTATATATTTTTTAAATGTAATAACATAAATTAATTATTTATCAAAATATCCTAAAGATTATGCTTTGATCACAATCCGGTATTCAACTAGAGGTGGAATCGGGTCGGGACCCGTCCCGTAACCCCCTTACCCGATTTCCGTCCCAATAGGAATTGGGATATTTTTTTTCTCCCGATCCCGCATCCGAGATGTGTCGGGACCCGAATGTTCGGGATTCCGAACATTCGGGATCCCGTCGTTCGGGAGAGGATAATCCCGAAATATTTTTTTTTAAAAAATATTCTATGAAAATATTTTTTTGAAAAAAATTTATGAAAAAAATCAAACAATTTCTTAATACATTACAAATAAATTAAAATTTCTTTATATATAACCATTAAAAAACTAAAACATTTTTTTAGTACATTACAAATAAACTAAAACAACTACTTGATTAATAAAAAAACATATAATTATTCATAATAATAAAAAAACAAAATAAAAAATTATAACTCAATGTTAATATTAAAAAATATAAATATAAAAAAAATTATATGGTATATAATTATAAAACATTAATATTAAAACATAAAATTTAAGAAAAATATTTTTTTTAATTAAAAAAATATTATTAAAAAATATTATTTTTATATTCGGGTCGGGTCGAGAATCCCGTCGGGAAGGGTTGCCTATCCCGATCCCGATATTGATCGGGTCGGGAAAAATCCCGAACACTCGGGTCGGAAAAAGTTCGGGACGGGAATGGATTGGAAATCGGGACGGATCGGGATTTTTTAAAAATTTGCCACCCCTATACTCAACCGTTTAAAATAATAATCCCGAACTATTTTTTCTATTTTTTTTAGTTATTTTTTAATTTTAGTTAATGTAAGACTAAAATTTTTACTTGTGGTGATAACAAACAATATCGAGTTTTTTCAAAAATCAATGTCTCTTAATTTGTAAACTATATGTATCAATGTCCCAGACTCAAGCTAGTTTGCTCTCCTATCAAGATTCTAGTTGGACTGCCCAGTGAACCAGCTAACCTTCTTTGACAAGATATTCAACATTTTTGCAAGTTGAGCCAATTCCAAGATTCAAGAATTTGTATAGTCAAGCTAGTTGGTTCTTAGGCCATCTCCAACTCATATCCTCTATTTTTCATCCTCTATCATCCAAAATAGATATCCGTGATTTCTATTTTCAAAAATCTTCTCCAACCCAATAACCCATATCCTCTTAATATTACCAAATAATTTACTTTTATATATTTTTTCTTTTACAACACACACGTATATAATTTAATAATTACATAATATATCTTTCAACTAAATTAATTCAATTAGTTGATTCAACTAAAAATCGTGTAATATATTAATAATTACGTATTATATTATTAAACACAAAAAATTAAAATTTATTCGACTCGATTTAAAAAAAACATTTATTTGGTTATTAAATTTCAAATAACACAAAACAATTAAATTGCTAAAGTTTTAAAAATAAAATGGATCAAAATGAAAAAAAAAATACATAAGGACCTTTTTGAAATTTTGGAGGATTGCATTTTCGTAATTAATGTCAACCTTCCTCTATAGTGGAGGATCCAAAAGCACTCTCCATTTTGGAGAGGAAGGTTGACACTCCAACCCTCCTCCAAAAGAACTTTCCATTTTGGAGAGTGCTACAACACTGTTCATATAGATATTTATTTGGAGGATGACATTAATTACAAAAATGTCATCCTCCGATAAAAATCGTGTAATATATTAATAATTACGTATTATATTATTAAACACAAAAAATTAAAATTTATTCGACTCGATTTAAAAAAAAATTTATTTGGTTATTAAATTTCAAATAACACAAAACAATTAAATTTCTAAAATTTTAAAAATAAAATGGATCAAAATGAAAAAAAAATACATAAGGAACTTTTTGAAATTTTGGAGGATTGCATTTTCGTAATTAATGTCAACCTTCCTCTATAGTAGAGGATCCAAAAGCACTCTCTATTTTGGAGAGGAAGGTTGACACTCCAACTCTCCTCCAAAAGAACTTTCCATTTTGGAGAGTGCTACAACACTGTTCATATAGATATTTATTTGGAGGATGACATTAATTACAAAAATGTCATCCTCCGAAATTGCATAAAGGTCTTTTTGTAATTTTTTTTCATTTCGATCCATTTCACTTATTGCCTAAACAAATATCATCCTCCGAAATTGCATCTTCAAAGAACCAGACTGGACAGGTATCACACAACAATTGAGGTCTCCCTGATATGAATCTGGAAGGCGCTCGTATTGTTTCAAGAATTGCTCTATGATTGGCCTTCAAGGATTGATGATTTGGAATTCATGAAAATCAAGTTGGAAAGCTTGAAGATCATTATGGAAGATGTTTATGCGTAATTGAAGTGTTAGAAAGTGACGAAAGAGAAGAAATTGGATTTCGGAAAGAAAGTGTCTCGCCCGAGCGCAACAATCTGCCGCTCGAGCGAGCATTTTAATTTTCTCGGGCAAAACACTTCTCTTGAGCGCGGGATTCTACCGCCGAGCTAGCCCTGAATTTACACACACTTTGGTGTGTTGTGTGTGTTTCGGAGTATTTTAATATTTTTTTATATTTTGCTATTTTTTAGAGTTCTAAGCATACTAGAAAACTTTTTAGATGATATCTTTGATATCTTTAGGCAATATTTTGCAATATCTTTTATTTTTTGATTGTAAACTATAAATACTTTGTTTATTTTTATTAATAATAATTCAGATTCAGTTTATACACAATATTGAAATTCTCTCAAGAATTTTCTTCAAAGATTTTCTTTGGTTATTCAAATCAAACTTTTCATAGTTAATTACTTGAAAACGTTTGTCAATTGATTTCTCATTGAAGATTGTAAGATACGAGTTATTTGAAGGTTTTTTTTTGGTTTCGATTATTCATGATTTCTTTTGTTAATCGTTTTGTCGATTAAAGGTGGAAATCCAAATTTTATCTTTTGTTTGTGTTTGATATTTGTCAGTCAGTATTACTTGTTTCAAATATTGGGAAAAACACTTTGAATATTTTGTTTATTGATTTGAGGGTGCGATTTAATTTATAATCGTGTTTTCTTATCATTCTCAAGAGGATTCATATTATTTGGTATCAAAGCGAAGGTTTTGAGACAAGTAAGTGATTGTTTCAATAACTTTGAATCTTCTCTGTTCGTTCTTCGTAGTTCTTCGTCCGTTCTCATATTTCTTCGTTCGTTGTGTTTGTCTTGTTGCCCAAGATTCTTTTCTTGCGCTACAAGTTATTTGGGAAAAAATTGATCAAAAAAAATTGTGAGGGCCGAAAAATTTGTCAAAAAAAAGTGAAGAAGTAACTTGTGGCCAATTCCTTTGTCTTTGTTCATCCTTGGGTGCGAGTCAAAGTCAGTTTCCATAAAATTCTTTTTGTTTTGTGCAATCTTTGTGAGTCAATTTTCAAGCGTCTAAGAGTTTTTAAACTTGAAGGTTTGATCCTTTAATCTACCAAGCAAAGTCTTACCACAAATTTTAGAAAAAAAGGGGTGTTTGAGTGATTCGTTTGGAGTGACTTGTGAGAATTTTTGTGAGGAATATTTTTATTACCAATCTTTTTCTTGCAGGTAAAATGTCTTATAGAAAATTTGACAAATGATTAGGGTATGGTTCGAACCTAGATTTTTCTAAGGTTCAAATAGAAGAGTTGACCGAGCTGATGAGAAAGGCGGTTAAAGATGTGTTTAAGCCAATACATAAGAAAATGAGTAAGTTGGAGGATGCTTATGGCGTTGGTAAAGATGAAGAAAGTTGTAGTTGGAGAGATTATGGGAGTAGGAGAGAGAGAGAGAAAAATCTATAGGTTTACAGATGTTCATAGGAATGATGAGTCGTCCACGTGGAGGTCGAATGTAGAAAAAGAGGTCGTGACTAAGCCCGTGAGAAAGTCAAGGTGTAAAAATATGAAGCAGGAATATCAAGGTATATCGAGTGCTTCAAATTTTAGTACTTGTGATATTGTATTCTTATGGTGTCTAGAGGTTGGGCATGATATTAGTCAATGTCCTAATGAGGTGGTGAAAGTGGTGGATTTTCAAGTAGATGTTGAATCCAAAATTTTAATTGATGTTGAAAAATGTGAAGTTGAAGAAGTTAAGAAAATTGAGGATGAAACTTTATTGATTGATGATGTTAGTGTTGAAGAAACATCTAATGTTCTTGTGCTATATGAGAGTCTTATTGATGTTCATAGTAGGACTAGCAATTTGTTGTTGGATAAGTCTTGTAATCTTTCTATCCAATTGATTTCAAAAAAAGTTCTTGATGGTCAATTGAAAATTCAAAAATTGAGTGATATGGCTGAAAAAAAGAGTGAGAAAAAAGTGAGATAGCCATGAAAAGATAAAAAGAAAAAGAAAAATAAAATTAGAGGTTGAAAGAAAAGAGTGAGATGTCATTTGAGAAAAAAAAAGAGGAAAAAAAAGAGAGAAAGAGAACAATAAAAAAAATATCATGGTCCAAAATTGTGAGGTTCAAAATTTTTCAAGATTAAATAAAATCTTTAAAGTACTTATGTACAAAGAGATTTTATCTCATTGTGATGAAATAGTCGGTTCAATCCCGAGCAGTTTTATTTCTTCTTTGCAGGTATAAGGAGATGGATCGATGAAGAGGCAAGGAAGATTCCATGTTGAAAGTTGGCTAGTTGTTCCTTTTGAAAGGTATGATTTAGTTTCAAAAGTCATATACCAATCAAATTGCAGCTTGCAAAGATATGATCTTTATTTTTAATTTGCTGAGATTTAATTACTTTGTTGAAAGGTTTAGGAATGTGTTATCTATGAAACATGTTTTAAATTCAAATCTTGATATCAAGCTGTTTGAATTTTGGCATGATAAGAAATTAAGTGATTTGATTTATATTGATGTGTGCGAATGGAGTAAGAGTTTCATTGGTGGAAATTCGTATCTTCTTAAGTGGTTAGTGATGATTTTTGTGCTAACTAATGCGTCTAGAACTTCCATGGGAATTGTGAGCCGAGATTTGCATCCACATGTTAGTAAATTTTTTGTGTTATACTTTGATTATGTCTTAGTATATATCAAAACTTTGAATGGACATGTTGAATATTTGATACTTGTGATGCTAACACAACGAGATGAGAGTTTGTGTGAAAGTTTGAAAGGTAATGTGTTGTGTACAAAAAAATTTGTCGTACTTGTGGTTGTTGAGAGTTCTCAAGGATTTAGAATTGGTAGTGAAGAGTTGATCAAGTGCCAACGAGGTAATAAAAATGTGGTAGTTATTACACTGTCACAAAGGTATGGTTTCTCATCTATTTTGGTTACAAGGTTCTTATGGCTTGCAAAATACTTGTGCAGTGTTAATGATAAATTTTATGTGAGAAAGTATTTGTTTAAAAAAAATAAGTTTTCTTCTATATGTTTGTCGTTACATGAGTTGATTGATGAAAGAACATATATTGTGAGTTTGAGGTGTTTTATTGAGAAATCCAAAATAATGAATATTTTGCATAAATATTTGTTATAGCTGCATATGAAGAGGTATGTTGGGTGGCGTTGTGACAAGCATGTTGTATGTAGACAAACAGTTTTCTTTCTTTCACAATTTTATGATTTAAGCGAATCGATTTCCAAAATTTTAATTGGGGAGTTTGATCATTTTTCATGAAATATTGAGAGTGTGTATGCATGTTAATGAATTTAATGATTTTATCTTGTGCGTAGATAATCTTGATGTCTTTGATAATGTTATAAGTGTGAAAAATAAAATAATAAGTATACGAGTTATGATAACGCGTGTGAAAATTATTTTAGGGGTTATTGATATTTGTCTGTTAAATTTTGCAGGTAAGGGGAAAGATTTGAGGACAAATCTTTTTGAAGAAGGGAAGTCTGATACGAATATGGAAGGCGCTCGAAGATTTGTATTGTTTCAAGAATTGCTTTATGATTGGCTTTCAAGGATTGATGGATTTGAAATACATGAAAATCAAGTTGGAAAGCTTGGAGATCATTATGAAAGATTTTTATGTGTCATTGAAGTGTTAGAAAGTTACGAACGAGAAGAAATTGGATTTCGTACAGAAAGTGTCTCGCCCGAGCGCAACAATCTGTCGCTCGAGCGAGCATTTTAATTTTCTCGGGTAGAACACTTCTCGCTCGAGCGCGGGATTCTACCGCTCGAGCGAACCCGGAATTTACACACTCTTTGGCGTGTTGTGTGTGTTTCGGAGTATTTTAATATTTTATTATATTTTGCTATTTTTGGGAGTTTTAAGCATACTAGGAAACTTTCTAGATGATATCTTTGATATCTTTAGGCAAAATTTTGCTATATCTTTTATTTTTTGATTGTAAACTATAAATACTTTTTTTATTTTCTTTAATATTAATTTAGATTCAGTTTATACACAATATTGAAATTCTCTCAAGAATTTTCTTCAAAGCTTTGTTTTGGTTATTCAAATCAAACTTTTCATAGTTAATTACTTGGAAATGTTTGTCAATTGATTTCTCACTAAAAATTTTCAGTTATCTGAAGGTTTTTTTTGGTTTTGATTGTTCGTGATTTCTGTTGTTAATAGTTTTGTCGATTAAAGGTAGAAATCCAAATTTTATCTTTTGTTTGTCTTTGATATTTGTCAGTCAATATTACTTTTTTCAAAGATTGGGAAAAGCTCTTTTAATCTTTTATTTATTGATTTGAGGGTGCGATTTAATTTATAAACGTGTTTGCTTATCATTATCAAGAGGATTCATATCACTCCCATTACTTCAAGAATGTCTTCTAATAAGACGAAGATACGATTTAGAGATTCTCTCACTTGAAACAACTTTATCAGAAATAATTATATGTCATATAAATATCTGGATAGATGATAAGGATCATTAATTACGACGTACTATGAAAGGAAATGAGACAAAAAAAACAAGTTATTTTTGTGTTGGAATATAGTTTCGGTGTTGACAAACTATCCTTATGAGAATTGGACTAGTCCACAAGTTTACTGAAACTACGATTAGACTAGTAAAGCAATATTCGAGCAAAGCGAGACTGAATATATCAATACAACTGAATAAAATCTCAACGGGAAGTGGCATAGTGCATTCAATTGATCAACTTCTCAGAGACCATCAGTCAAAGCCAATAACATTTGAAAAAGATTTTCCTTACAAAAGAGCAGAAAAGTAGAATGCACAAAACATAGTACGGATGTTAGAAGCTAAAAGACAAAGAAACATCTATGTAACGACTTTAATTCAAATGTGACCGTTGCAATCCAAAGTTATAAATAGAACATGAAGATCAATTGAGAAAGAAGAAGTCTAGAACTCTCACATTCTGTATATTCTCGAATTATCAAAGCATTCACTCAGTTAAGCAAAGAGCTTCAAGAACAGTTGAATCAAATTGATCAAGCACACATCTCAAAATATATTTTATCAATTATATGATCAATTGTGATAAAGTCTATCGAATTTTAATACTCTATATAAATATCAGTTAAGTGTTGTACAAACATACATTCAGTTGCATGTGATTTCAGTCTAGGACTGAAATTGTGTTAGGTCTAAGAGTTCTAAGATAGGAAGTTGGGTGTATGTCCAAGTCTTGGATTGGTCTGTTGCGAAGTGATTGAAATAATTAAAATCTTCTAGAGTGAATCCTTCCGTGGTGGAAGAAGAGGTGACGTAGGAGTTTCAGTTTCCAAAAATCCAGAAATAAATTTTGTGTCACTCTACTATTCAGTCAAGGACTCTCACTCATGCACATATTCAGTCAAGTCATTTCATGTTGGAAAAATGTGAATGAATTAAATAAATTGAGAAAGAGCTTGTCCCACATTAGAAGAATTTCAATGTGTTTCACTCCTTAAATAGTCCAACATTGGAATATGAAGTTGGCCCTTAGGGCACCGGATGTTTTGTAAAGGGGTAAAACTCTAGTCGATGCAACAAACACACACGCACGCGCGCGGCCTGCCTGCTCGACGCGGTTGGGTGGGGTCTTCTGATCCTGTTATTATTTTTGGAAAAAAATTTAATTAAATAATATTTTTATTATTTTATTAAGTTTCACAACACCTCATGCGGGCGAAAGAAGAAGAAGAAAAAAATTTCTACTACGCTCGAGGGCACAAATTCGAACTCGAACGCGCCTGACAATGACCAGGCAGTAGATGGGCCAAATTTTCATGCTCCAGCGTAGGTTTTTTGTGAGGACCTCGGGTGATAATCTCGATTTAACCAAATAATATCAATTTGATACTAAGGTCAAAGATCAAACAAGAACCAAACTACAATTTTTTTTTATAAAAGTTGAGCTCCGCACAATCGGTCATAATGTACCGATCGAGCGGTGGCTGCTCGGTTTGAGCAGTTGAGCAGCCCCCATGGCTTCGCTCGATCGGTACAAGAGTGCCGATCGAGCGGGCTATGACCCTGCTCAATTGCAGCAACTGGTTCTTGTACAGTGTTGGGCCATCTTTATGCACTCTATCAACATCTAAACAATCTTGGACATGCAAGAATAAGTTGTAACATGCATTTAAACACACATTCTTAGATATAAATTCAAAAGGTGCATACAAGCTAGTATTCCGCATGATCAAAGTTACAAGTTCTAAATATTCATGCTTTTTCTAATACATCTCATAACCAAGTTCATAACATAAGGTTTGACAGCACTTTTGACAGCATCTAAACATCTAAACCCGAGTCTTCACATGCTAAATCTCTCTCTCTCGAGCTATCCATGACATCTTTGACTAGCTCTTGTCCCATTTGTTGCCATGAACACATACAAAACAAGACAACAGCCAGAAACATCCGACGAGAACATAATTCTCAGTATAAAAAACAAATACATGCAATATCAACAAATATCAACTTCAAGATATAAGGAAATAAATTGCATATTCGTAAACAGACTTCGTTCATTGATATTTAAAGCCTCTCCATGCCTCAAAATTCGTATACAACCTTGGTTTTGAGATTTAAAGCCTCTCCAGACCTCAAGACTCATATCTGATCTTGGATAGAGATTTAAAGCCGCTCCAGGCCTCAATATTCACATCTGAACCTTGGATGAATCCATTTTTGGGAGTTCATCTCCGATACGACAACAAAGATAATCAATAAAAGCAAATATCCACTACTTGTGATGGATCAATGACCGCGTTAATCGGTGTGAATAAATTCAACTGGCAAGCGTACCAGGTCAAGTAATAATATAGTGGACAAAGGTCCAAGTGTCGAACCCACAGGGACTGTATAAAAATGATTACCAAAATATATTTATTTCTACCTAATCTAGACTAATTAAGAGGAAGGATTCAGATTTTAAACTAATAAATAAAATTGCAAAAAGATTTAATTAAATAAAAACACAGCAGAAAATTTTGGATTAATTCAAATTTGGGAAAAGCTTCGATCAAGGACTCACGTAGGTACCAGACAATTCATGTAACAAGTAGTCAATCTAAGATATCAGACTTAATCATAATTCACGGGAATTTTCTTAATTTGTTCAAAGGACTATTTTTAGAACAGTCAAACCTATTCAAATATTGATGAACTAATCTTTCGTAATTCTAATCAAATTTGAATGCATAAATTGCTGTGAAAATTCAGTAAAAACCTAAACCGCATAATGAAACCGAATTCTAATTCTAGTCAGTTTTACACTATGTTGATTATCGAAGTGATCAAAATCGAGACCTCCTCTGTCGACTTGGAATCGATTAACAAGCAAACAAATAACTGGCCAAGAAATTTGTAAGACAAATATAAATTCGATAATTAATAAAATCAAATCAAGTCTAAAAATCTCAAATAAACAAACGAGTTTTCTACATAAATTGTCTGGCCCAATCACGTGGCCTTGATCGAAAGAGAAAAACTACTCAAGAATCAAATTCATAATTCAAACAAAAGTTTTAATCATGAATTTGAAAAATAAAAATAAAAGAAAAGAAAAGAATTCTTCTCCCAAGCCGTAGCCTAGCCGCCTCTCTGAAATCTGGAATCTGGTCAGGAACCCTTCTAAAATATTTAAAACATCTATTTATAATGTTTGGGAACCCTCATAATTAAATCCTACGCGAAATATAATTTCTCGGATTTTTAAAATTCTGTGACACGCGCGCGAGCGCCAAAACCATCTCGCTCGCGCGCCAGCTAAAAAATCAGAGGCCTCAAAGCATTCTCGCGCGCATGCCCCAATTCTCTGGAATTCTATACCGCGCTCAAGCGAGCCATTACCCTCGCCCGCGCGCGTTCTAAATTTGATGAAGCAGCGCAATTGCGCTATTCTCATGCGCATCTGCGCATCCTTTCTTCCATCTTTGCGCGATTGCGCTTGCTCAAGCGCTATTCCCAGCTCGTTTGCGCTAGTTTTAGCTATTTCCATCTTCTCTTGCGCGTTAGCACTCCCTCATGCGCAAATCACCTTGTTCTAAGCGCGTTAGCACTCTTTCTAGTGCCAAAATCAAGAGCTAACGCGCTACAACATTCACCATCAGCGCAACATTCCAACTACTCCGAGCGACGATTTTGAAAAATTCATATCTTAAGATCTAGCTGTCGGATTGACCTGAAATTTGGACAGCAGCTTCAAAACATCTTGAATTTAATCTGACCAGTGGAGATCGGATTTGGAGCTCTCTAAAATTAAATTTGATTTTTTGAACAAAGCTGGTCCGTAATTCACTCTTCAAAAATATATTTTCCTACAAAATTAACCCAAGGAGTGAAATACACACACATGAACTAAAACACATAAAAACACATAAAAATAAAATGAATGCACACAAAAATATATATAAAAATATCACAAACTAATGCATACAAAATGAACTTATCAATACCCCCATACTTAACTCTTGCTCGCCCTCGAACAAGACATGCAAAAACAAAATGCAAACAAAAACATAAGTAAGGACGATTCATAAATGTGCAAAGCCTTCGAGAAGTTCAATCAGAAAACAAAATCACCGACATGCTCTCAAATTTTCATAATACACTTTCAATTTTACGTAAACGTGTGTGTGTGAAATGTCATTCCAGTTTCATGCAACTTAGACCGAATTCATCTCAAATCTGCTTAGCGACCTATGACAAATCAGTGCAAGTTTCACTCTTCAAGTACCCATTCCTTCCAACGACCTCTAGACATACCCACCTCCCTTGAGATAATGAATTACACACCTCCGGATTTTACACCCGGTATTGCTTTAGCCCCAATAATTACCCGCTGACTTAGCTATAACTGGCTAGGATACGAAAAATCATTCTATTTTTTCTTTCTAATCCCATCGTCTATAGCCCGGATGGAGCATCAATCCCATTTAACCCGCATAATTAGCCTTAAATTTATTCTTTTATAGGATTTTAATCCTTTCAAGGCCCGGATGGAATTGTAAAATATTTTTTTTTTCTAGGTGCGCCCAAGATCATAAGTGTAAACTAGAGCCTCATCATAATTCATAGAATACAATCAAGATCCACAAACCACCTATTGCCGTGCAATGGTCAAACAGACAGAACCTTCATCAAATCTTTCGCTACAATTCACTGGTCTAACATTAGTGCTTAAAAATATTCACGGTTCAACCTACAGTTTCTCATGTCCAGTCAAGAGCAAAATTTTTTTTTAAAAAAACCATTTTTTCAAATAAACTTCATCATTATTGGCTATTATGATTCATCCAACTCATGCAAAACAACAAAAACGAAAAAAAACAAACAATATGAAAACAAACACGAAACATGACAGATGCAACACAAACACATAGATAATGCAGTACTAGTATACCCCCCCATACTTATCCAAAGCATTGCCCTCAATGCTTCAGAACAATGAACATAATACATAACAAACACACAAATGCAAAGACGAACAAAAACACAATGAGAACAAAAATAACACTCCCCGGGTTTTCGATTCATCCTCTTCCTTCTTGATTGAATCCTTCGGGACGGTATCAGCATTCTAGAATATTGGCAGGCACGACCAACTGGAATGGGAAAGAAACAAAAATCAAATAAAAACAAAACAAAACAAAAAACCGAAAACAAAATAAAAAGCAAAAGCCAAAACACTGGGTTGCCTCCCAGTCAGCGCTAAATTTATAGTCTATAGCCCGACTATACTCCTCTCTTGAGTGGAGAAATTCAAGGTGGTTTATCCACCTTTTGTGAAAAACTCGAATCAGTCCGGCACTTGCATGCTACACCATTAAAGAATTTGTGCACTTGACCAATTCCTGCAGACAACTGCACCTCCTGACATGCATCAATTTCAACACCAATCATATCAATCAAACGAATAGCAAAACAAGTTTTTAAAATTGGGCTTTCAGGAGCCGGCTTAAACATAGTAAAAACTACTTGTTCATAGTTCAATCTCAGCACCAACTCTCCTCTCTCAACATTAATCAACGCCCTACTAGCAGCAAGAAAAGAACGTCCTAAAATCAGGGGAACCTCTAAATCCTCTTCCATGTCAAGGATAACAAAGTCTACATGATAAATTAAATTATCTATCTTGACTAGGACATTCTCCACTATCCCCCTCGGGTATTTAATAGATCCATCAGCAAATTTAAGAGAGATAGCAACAGGTTCAATATTCTCTACACCTAATTTTCGAGCAATAGAATATGACATTAAATTTATGCTCGATCCAAGATCACACAAAACATTTTCAAAATAAAGACTTCCAATTTGACAGGGTATAGAAAAACTCC
The DNA here is from genome assembly GCF_033568475.1 of Henckelia pumila. Lineage (NCBI taxonomy): Eukaryota > Viridiplantae > Streptophyta > Magnoliopsida > Lamiales > Gesneriaceae > Henckelia > Henckelia pumila. The sequence goes on along the minus strand of NC_133123.1, from coordinate 112,821,255 downwards.
CTGGATCTTGAAATTTTGTTGGAAGCTTCTTCTGCAGCACCGCCGAGCACTCCTCATTCATTGCAACCTGCGTAAGATCATTCAGCTTCTTTTTATTTTTTAGCAAGTCTTTTATAAACTTTGCATATCTCGGCATCTGAGCTAAAGCATCTGCAAAAGGAATGTTAATATGAAGTTTCTTGAAAATTTCAAAAAACTTTTTAAATTGAGAATCAAATAACAGTTGCTTAGCTCTAAGGGGGAAAGGTAAAGTAGATAAATCAACATTTTCATTAACTTCAAATTTCGAAGTCTTATCTTTCTTACCTGCCTTGGAGGACTTTTCAACACGCACATCCTCCATAACTTCTGCATTTTTCGGCCCCTCCATGGTCTCTTCTTCGTCCATCTGCTTTTCCGACTGTTCAGATTGTGATCTCGTCACTACAATAATTGCATTCACGCTTTTGGGATTGAGCTCAATGTTGCTCGGTAGAGATCCAGTAGGACGATTTGACAATTGGGAAGCAATTTGACCCATCTGACTTTCCAACCTCTGCATCATAGCTTCTTGATTTTGTAAGCGAGCCTCAGTACCCGCCACATATTTCATCATTATTTCCTCGAAGCTCGGCTTCTTCTCCTCTTTCTTGGGCTGCCATTTCTGATTATAATTGTTGTTGTAGGAGTTGTATGGCTGTCGTCCTTGATTTTTCATAAAATTTACAGCATCAACTTCAAACAACTGCTGATCTTCTTTTAGATTCCCTTGTGCTGGTGCTGTTTTCAGGAGTGCCACTTGATGTGTTAGAGCGTCGATCTTAGCATTCAGGGCCATCAACGCATTGACCTCTAGAACTCCAGCCTTCTTCTCCTTCTTTACATCCGTCCATCCAATGTTACTCTCTGCCATGTTTCCAATGATTTCCCAAGCTTTAGCTGACGTTTTCCTGAATAAACATCCATTGGCTGCAGCATCCAGCATAGATCGAACCGACTGATCGGCTCCGTTATAGAACGTCTGGGTCTGCTGGCTTTGAGTAATATTATGTTGAGGACATGTCCTCAACATCTTTTTGAACCTGGTCCACGCCGAATTTAGAGATTCTCCCTCCTTTTTCTTGAATGAGATAATATCTGAAAATAACTTTGCCATCTTCGTAGGAGGGAAATACTTGTTCAGAAAAGTTTGAACAAGTTGGTTCCATGTAGTGATGGAACCCGCTGGCAGATCATCAAGCCACTCCAAAGCTTCACATTGCAGAGAGAAGGGGAATAACCGCAGTCTCACTGCATCAGAGGTTACCCCATTAACTTTGAAGGTGTCGCAGATCGACAGGAATCGCTCCAGATGAGCGTAAGGATCCTCAGTAGAAGTGCCTCCAAACCGTGCTTGAAGTTGGATCATATGAATAGTGGAGGGTTTAAGCTCAAAGCTGTTCGCCTCAACAGCAGGGCGAACTATGCTAGATCCATAGCCTTCGGTTGGCGGACGGATAATATCCCAAATAGTACGGTTGTCCGCCATCTCTACTAGCACCTGCACCTGAAAGTTACAAAGAAAAGAGAGGAATTTAGAATCTTAATAAAATAAAAAAACAGTCTAATCTCAAGCGAAATAAAAATTCTGATATCAACACAGTCCCCGGCAACGGCGCCAAAAACTTGACCGCGTTAATCGGTGTGAATAAATTCAACTGACAAGCGTACCAGGTCAAGTAATAATATAGTGGACAAAGGTCCAAGTGTCGAACTCACAGGGACTGTATAAAAATTATTACCAAAATATATTTATTTCTACCTAATCTAGACTAATTAAGAGGAAGGATTCAGATTTTAAACTAATAAATAAAATTGCAAAAAGATTTAATTAAATAAAAACACAGCAGAAAATTTTGGATTAATTCAAATTTGGGAAAAGTTTCGATCAAGGACTCACGTAGTTACCAGACAATTCATGTAACAAGCAGTCAATCTAAGATATCAGACTTAATCGTAATTCACGGGAATTTTTCTAATTTGTTCGAAGGACTATTTCTAGAACAGTCAAACCTATTCAAATATTGATGAACTAATTTTTCGTAATTCTAATCAAATTTGAATGCATAAATTGCTGTGAAAATTCAGTAAAAACCTAAACCGCATAATAAAACCGAATTCTATTTCTAGTAAGTTTTACACTATGTTGATTATCGAAGTGATCAAAATCGAGACCTCATCTGTCGAGTTGGAATCGATTAACAAGAAAACAAATAACTGGCCAAGAAATTTGTAAGACAAATATAAATTCGATAATTAATAAAATCAAATCAAGTCTAAAAATCTCAAATAAACAAACGAGTTTTCTACATAAATTGTCTGGCCCAATCACGTGGCCTTGATCGAAATAGAAAAACTACTCAAGAATCAAATTCATAATTCAAACAAAAGTTTTAATCATGAATTTGCAAAATAAAAATAAAAGAAAAGAAAAGAAAAGAATTCTTCTCCCAAGCCGTAGCCTAGCCGCCTCTCTGAAATCTGGAATCTGGTCAGGAACCCTTCTAAAATATTTAAAACATCTATTTATAGTGTTTGGGAACCCTCATAATTAAATCTTACGCGAAATATAATTTCTTTGATTTTTAAAATTCTGCGACACGTGCGCGAGCGCCAAAACCATCTCGCTCGCGCGCCAGCTAAAAAATCAGAGGCCTCAAAGCATTCTCGCGCGCACGCCCCAATTCTCTGGAATTCTATACCGCGCTCGAGCGAGCCATTACCCTCGCCCGCGCGCGTTCTAAATTTGATGAAGCAGCGCGATTGCGCTATTCTCATGCGCATCTGCGCATCCTTTCTTCCATTTTTGCGCGATTGCGCTTGCTCAAGCGCTATTCCCAGCTCGTTTGCGCTAGTTTTATCTATTCCCATCTTCTCTTGCGCGTTAGCACTCCCTCATGCGCAAATCACCTTGTTCTAAGTGCGTTAGCACTCTTTCTAGAGCCAAAATCAAGAGCTAACGCGCTACAACATTCACCATCAGCGCAACATTCCAACTACTCCGAGCGACGATTTTGAAAAATTCATATCTTAAGATCTAGCCGTCGGATTGACCTGAAATTTGGACAGCAGCTTCAAAACATCTTGAATTCAATTTGACCGGTGGAGATCGGATTTGGAGCTCTCTAAAATTAAATTTGATTTTTTTAACAAAGCTGGTCCGTAATTCACTCTTCAAAAATATATTTTCCTGCAAAATTAACCCAAGGAGTGAAATACACACACATGAACTAAAACACATAAAAACACATAAAAATAAAATGAATGCACATAAAAATATTACAAACTAATGCATACAAAATGAACTTATCAATCAACAATTCTAGTTCTAAAATGAGAACATATAAACAACAAGTATGTGATTTTCTTCGGGAATACTCAAGAAGTCATCGATATTGAGTGTCATATCCCTTTCAATCGATGTCGTCTTATACCTTTCATTTTGAGTTTGAAACGCTCCACATATGGACAATCAACACAACAACTCATATCAAAATTCAGCTCAAGTTCACTATTCAATCTTTGAGCGAAACGACTTCATTCTTGAGCTATTCGATCACGATTCAAAGCGGAATTCTTGAGTCTTCAACCTTCAATACCAATCTGAAATCAAAGTGATCACAAGCTATAAATATCAGTTGGAAACTTAAGAAATTCTTAGCTAAATCCACAAGTCAATCTTCATTCATCCTCGAGATTAAAAATCACTTCAAACCTCTATCAAATCTTCACCGAATTGAACTCCAAATTCTCGAACTCGATAAAATCTTATCAAATCTGAAAATGAAGTATAACAATCTATAAGTATCAGTTATAAACTCATATAATATCCAGCTCCATCAAACTCTAGCAAATTATTGAACCGACGGCGTAACGGTACAAACTCGGTAACCGAAACTCAACTCTATCAAATCAAACAATCATATCCAATATATATCTTCAACATATCAGCAAAATATCATTACTAAACCAGAAAATCAGAAGGTTTAAATCTCGAACACAAGCTGGAAAATGATATCAAATCAAAATGGTGTTCGTTCTTCGATCCAGTTTCAAATATATAAAAGCAACTAGTTCAAGAATATATATTCATAGTTCTGATCTGATTTCCCCAACATACAACATCTCCAGAAAGGCTGAAACATAAGAAATCTTACATCAAATCGTAGTCCTTCTTGCAAGGATCGCAATGCTATGTTCGGAATTGAAATTGGATGGCCAGATCAAAAGATATCGGAGCTTGGACGGAACAACCATGGCTTTTCTTCTTCTTTCTTGCTTCTCTCGTTTCCTTCTGTTACAATTCTGATATCCAATTCCCAAATATGCATATCACATCACACGTGTGATTTCCCACTTGCAAGGGAAATTGCACTTTAGCCCCTAAATTGTTCCATATTTTCAAATCATGAAAATGGTATGATGTGATGTTTTTGTTCTTGGCTGAATTCCTAGCTGCTCTTCACGTGAGAAATAGATAGTTATAAGGTGGAGAATTAAATAAATATAAGTAATAATGCAGGTTAGTCCTTGAAAATTTCAATAATTGCAAAATAGTCCTCGATCAATCTCTTTAATTCAATTTCAATCCTAAATAATTTAAAAATATTTGAATTTAATTCAAAACTCTAAAAATTCTCAAATTAAATATTCTCGCAATTAAAATTAAATAAACTCAGGCATTTCCCTTGATCTTCTCAATATCTGCAAATCACTCCAAAATAAATTCTTTTTAATTCCCGAAACTCGGAATTTAAATCTTAAATCCCATAAATATTCAATTCAAATATTTTTAACTTTTAACTTAAGAATCCTGGAATTTAAATATCAAAATCCATAAATTCTCAAATTAAAAATTTTCAACTCAAAAATTAAATTTCTAATTTTCATAAATTCTCCAATTCATATTTTCCCAAATTCAAAATTTAAATATCAAATTCCTTAATTAAGAACTTAATATTTTTAGGTCTAACAATTTCTCCCCTCTAAGAAATGATTTCGTCCTCGAAATCGCATTCAATCTGAATATCAAATCTGATAGACTGAATGATTATCTGAAGTTATTCTCATCTCAATTTCATATAACTCTGAACTTCTTATCTCACCTTGTAATCTCCGTTCAATTTATCTCCTCTCTTCTGTGTCTATTTTCTTGTACTTGTAATAGCTAAGGAGAATTCTCTCCGAGCTATTTCTCTACTCAATCAAGGTTATGTCGAATACTCGAATTAGCTTCGAAGTATTTTCATAATCTGTCTCATCTGATTAACGTACATAGGAAGAATCTAACAGATACTTCCTTACCTTCGACACATGGAACAAATCTGATCCACCTTATCAATCTGGGAAGAATAATTCGTTTAGTGAAATCACTACTCTGTCTGAAGTCTTAGACAGTGCAATTTAACTGTAGTGATGACTTGTTTCTTTTTCAACATCGTTCTATGCTCTGCACAGAACATATATCACGTCTACAATGTCATTATGCTCACAACTTCAAGATCTTAATTCAATATTCATATTCTGAATCTTTATATCATACACTGTTTTTCTTCTATTCTGAATCGAATGATGTTTCAGAAATAACTTTATTGCTGATCACTCAGCTCCAGTTCCAAAGGTTATATCTATCATTCATTTACTAACTATGTTTATTCTACTCTGATAATCTTCACATTCTCTGTCTTTTCCCAAATCCTATCTGATTTGATCGCTGATATTTCGGAATTATCATCCTACATCAAGAAACTTTTTGAGTCTCTAATCATTTAATAATCAACATATTATCTCTATATCAATCTGATAGCTGTCACAAGAATCAAATACTCAAGTGGCAACACATCGAATCAGCTAATACCGAATCAGGTACTAGAATTCTGAGCATATTCTCAAAATATGGATAATCACCTTGGATAATCCATCGATCAAAAAATGGTATAATGCAATCACATAACCAAACACTCAGAACATCGAACACTCAATGCCACAATCTATCACATAAATCTAAAGTCTCTATTTCGATAATAGATTTCAATAATTTCTGTAATCTCATCATATCACTAATTTCTTACAGCTATCTCTTCATATCTGCATCATATCTAATACAACGTATTCTTGCAATCTGGTTAGTCTGTTCGGACTATTCATCAATTTAAGGATGATATACTGTATTATCACATTTTAGAGTACTCAGAGCCTTTGATAGTCTGTATCACAATTCAATAGTAAACCTAACGTCTCAATTTGAAACAATAATTTTTGGTTTACTATGCAATCTCATAACAATTCTGACCCACGTATCAGTGATCTGGTCATGAATATTTGTCATCTTATCCAGCAAAGCAATTCTATCTGATCATAACTACCACAATTTTCATAACGCACGCTGTCTTATCTTGGTAGTTTAGTAACATTATCTTTCGAATAATGATCTTATTCTAATTATGACGTTACTAAACTGTCACTGAACCCATCTGGTCAATGCTTTTCAACTTCACTTGAAACTTTCTATACGTTTAGGCTTTAAAACGCACAAATTCTGTCACATCTGATTTCTTTGTTTTCTGATAAAAGCTTTTTCAATGGATATTGAACTTGTGGTTGTGCGTCTCTTTCAGAATCTGATATGAGGCTTCAATTCATATCTTACTCTGGCATTCTCTACTGAATTCTCACTGCTTTGAATTACTTTCCGTGTTTCTTCAATCTTCTTAAACAAATCTGGCTCATTTCCGATCGAAAATAATTCTGATTGGTTGTGCATTAGTAAAATATTCAAGCCAGCATACACAGAATTCTGTCATCAATTGATTGAATGCTCATTTCATTCTTTCGTTTTTCTTTCCAAGTACTGACAAATCACACAATCAACCCAAAAATCTGGATAACACTCTAATCTCTCTATCAGTTACAAGCAAACAATCTCAAATACGCTGAAATATCCATCAACGAATCAATAATTCTACAATGAAAATAAATGAGTCAAGATCGAGAAATCTCTCAATCAGGGTCATCCATAATCAAATCTTCTGGATAACAAACTCACTTGCATCATATAACTCAAAGCGAGTGAAGCAATTCTGGCTCTATGAATAAAAAAATGAGAGCTAATTAATATCGATTGAAGGGTGAATAACAATAACCCCAAAATCGATCTAAAACAATTCAAGAATCATTTCTCCACGCTGATGTAATAATTTTAGCATAACCAAAGAAAAAACTCAACTGTAACTGATTTTCTTAGCTTTATCTTTTCTATAAACTCTCAATAGCAATATTCACTTCATAATCTTATCAATTCTCTATTGAATTCTAGTTCACAACTTAAACTAAGTCAAAAATCTCCACTGAAATATATTTGCACATTTTAACCACTAGCATATCTACCAATTCTGGTTTAGTTCTTGAACATCTCTAGTGCATAGAATATAATTATTTTGGTACTTTTTTGTAGTCAAACAGGATATATATCGAACCGAAACAAAAAAATATGAGTTCTTGATCTCATTCCATATCATAATATTAATATGCACTTTCTGCTGCTGATCTAGCTTAATCACTTCTGATATTCAATCTTCTGCAATTCTGTACTTGGTTAGTGCATTATCATCTATCATGAAGCATAAACAAATATTTCCAAATACAACCAAAATCATGTTCAATTTCATTTCATCAAAATTTTAATTCAATTCTTCAATTCAATTCACGGATTCTCTTTTTTGATACAGAGGTTAAAATTTAATAATGCTTTCAAATATCAATATATATATATATATATATATATATATATATATATATATATATATATATATATATATATATATATTACACCAATAACATAACAGATGAACTAAAACAATAAATCTGTTACCTGCAATTTGCATTCTCAGGTGCAATTTCATTCTGATCCTCTGTATATAGAACAGATTCAAGCACATCTGCCTGAAACTTCTCTACACTGATTGCTAGGATGTCTCCCTCCACAGTTAGAGCAACAATCACTGGCATACTCTGAATTCTGACCCAAACTAATATGTCTCGGTCCACTAGCTAAAAGAACTACTCGCATATCTCTTGCCTCATATCTGCTCTGAGGTGTAAATTGTGGCTGAGGTTGTGATTGTCTCACATACTGTGGCATGTATACAATTTCCTTCAACCTTTCGTGGCATATTCTACTCTTTCATATTTTCTATATGCTGTGGAAAGAACCGCTGATGAAATTATGTTCTAACACCTGCCAAATAATCAATATACCTATGCTCGCTAAGAATTTATTCATCACAATCTACTAGATTTTTGCTAGGTCTTGACTTCATCACAATCTACTATATTTTTGCTAGGTCTTGAAGTTGTTATACAATCAGTTTAATTCTACATTCATCGGCTTATTCTCAGGATTCAAGCAACTAATCACACTGTTCAAACCAACTTCTACAAGCAATATCATCTATTGATTCTATGGTATACTGTTCTGTTCAATCTGATGGTTCTTACCTCATCTGAAAAATACGGTTCTTTTCAGTCTGGGTGCTTAATTCACTCGAAGAACACTGTTCAATTCAATCTGGGGTGCTTTCTTCACCCAGCGAACCTTATAACAAAATCTATAAGAAACTTAGAAATTCATAAATCAGTAAGACATGCATTTCTTTCAATAGTAGATCATACTCACATGCAATTCATCAAATCAAGTAAAGCATTAATCATGCAATATTATAATGCATGCAAATCAATCTACCCCGCTCAACATCTATCTCAGTCCATGAAACTTACGCTCCGATACCAACTGTTGTGAGGACCTCGGGTGCTAATCTCGATTTAACCAAATAATATCAATTTGATACTAAGGTCAAAGATCAAACAAGAACCAAACTACAATTTTTTTTATAAAAGTTGAGATCCGCTCGATCGGTCATAATGTACCGATCGAGCGGTGGCTGCTCGGTTTGAGCAGTTGAGCAGCCCTCATGGCCTCGCTTGATCGGTACAAAAGTGCCGATCGAGCGGGCTATGACCCTGCTCAATTGAAGCAACTGGTTCTTGTGCAGTGTTGGGCCATCTTTATGCACTCTATCAACATCTAAACAATCTTAGACATGCAAGAATAAGTTGTAACATGAATTTAAACACACCTTCTTAGATATAAATTCAAAAAGTGCATACGAGCTAGTATTCCTCATGATCAAAGGTTACAAGTTCTAAACATTCATGCTTTTTCTAATACATCTCATAACCAAGTTCATAAAATAAGGTTTGACATCACTTTTGACAGCAACTAAACATCTAAACCCGAGTCTCCATATGCTAAATCTCTTTTTCTCTCTCTCTCTCTCTCTCTCTCTCTCTCTCTCTCTCTCTCTCTCTCTCTCCATGACATCTCTGACTAGCTCTTGTCCCATATGTTGCCCTGCACACATACAAAACAAGACAACAGCCGGAAACATCCGGTGAGAATATAATTCTAAGTATAAAAGACATATACATGAAATATCAACAAATATCAACCTCAAGATATAATGAAATAAATTGCATATTCGTAAACTGACTTCGTTCATTGAGATTTAAAGCTGCTCCAGGCCTCAATATTCGTATACAAACTTGGTTTTGAGATTTAAAGCCGCTCCAGGCCTCAAGACTCGTATTTGATCTTTGATAGAGATTTAAAGCCCCTCAAGATTCACATCTGAACCTTGGATGGATCCATTTTCGGTAGTTCATCTCCGATACGACAACAAATATAATCAATAAAATCAAAGATCCAGTACCTGCGATGGATCAAAAATTCTAGTTCTAAAACTAGAACATATAAACAACAAGTATGTGATTTTCATCGGGAATACTCAAGAATTCATCGATCTTGAGTATCATATCCCTTTCAATCGATGTCTTCTTATACATTTCATTTTGAGTTTGAGATGCTCCACATCTGGAGAATCAACACAACAACTCATATCATAATTCAGCTCAAGTTCACTATTCAATCTTCGAGCGAAACAACTTCATCCTTGAGCTATTCGATCCCGATTCAAAGCGGAATTCTCGAGCCTTCAACCTCCAATACCAATCTGAAATTGAATAGATCACAAGCTATAAATATCAGTTGGCAACTCAATAAATGCTTAGCTAAATCCACAAGTCAATCTTCATTCATCCTCGAGATTAAAAGTCACTTCAAACCTCTATCAAATATTCACCAAATTGAACTCCGAATTCTCAAACTCGATAACCTCTAATCAAAGATGAAAATGAAGTATAACAATCTATAAGTATCAGCTATAAACTCATATAATATCCAGCTCCATCAAACTCTAGAAAATTATTGAACCGGCTGCGTAATGGTACAAACTCGGTAACCGAAACTCAACTCTATCAAATCAAACAATCATATCCAATATATATCTTCAACATATCAGCAAAATATCATTACTAAACCAGCAAATCAGAAGGTATAAATCTCGAACACAAGCTGGAAAATTATATCAAATCAAAACGGTGTTCGTTCTTTGAACCGGTTTCAAATATATAAATGCAACTAGTTAAAGAACATATATTCATAGTTATGATCTGATTTCCCCAACATACAACATCTCGAGACAGGCTGAAACATAATAAATCTTACATCAAATCGTAGTCCTTCTTGTAAGGATCGCAATGCTATATTCGGATGACCGGATCAAAAGATATCGGAGCTTGGACGGAACGGCCATGGTTTTTCTTCTTATTTCTTGCTTCTCTCATTTCCTTCTATTACAATTCTGATATCCAATTCCCAAATATTCATATCACATCACACGTGTGATTTCCCACTTGCAAGGGAAATTGCACTTTAGCCCCTAAATTGTTCCATATTTGCAAATCATGAAAATGGTATGATGTGATGTTTCTGTTCTTGGCTGAATTCCTAGCTGCTCTGCATGTGAGTAATAGATAGATATAAGGTGGAGAATTAAATAAATATAAGCAATATTGCAGGTTAGTCCCTGAAAGTTTCAATAATTGCAAAATAGTCCTCGACCAATTTCTTTAATTCAATTTCAATCCTAAATAACTTAAAAATATTAGAATTTAATTCAAAACTCTAAAAATTCTCAAATTAAATATTCTCGGATTAAAATTAAATAATCTCGGGCATTTTCCCTTGATCTTCTCAATATCTGCAAATTAGTCCAAAATAAATTCGTTAATTCCCGGAACTCGGAATTTAAATCTTAAATCCCATAAATATTCAATTCGAATACTTTTGACTTTTAATTTAAGAATCCCGGAATTTAAATCTCAAAATTCATAAATTCTCAAATTAAATATTTTCAACTCATAAATTAAATCTCTAATTTTCATAAATTCTCCAATTAATATTTTCCCAAATTCGGAATTTAAATCTCAAATTCCGTAATTAAGAACTTAATATTTTCGGGCCTTTCAATTCCTCCCCTCTAAGAAATGATTTCGTCCTCGAAATTGCATTCAATATGAATATCAAATCTGATAGACTGAATGATTATCTGAAGTAATTCTCATCTCAATCATATAACTCTGATTTTCTTATCTCACCTTGTAATCTCCGTTCAATTTATCTCTTCTGTGTCTATTTTCTTGTACTTGTAATAGCTAAGGAGAATTCTCTCCGAGCTATTTCTCTACTCAATCAAGGATCTGTCGAATACTTGACTTAGCTTAGAAGTCTTTTCATAATCTGTCTCATCTGATTAACGTACATAGGAAGAATCTAACGGATACTTCCTTACCTTCGACACATGGAACAAATCTGATCCACCTTATCAACCTGGGAAGAATAATTCGTTCAGTGAAATCACCACTCTGTCTGAAGTCTTAGACAGTGCAATTTAACTGTAGTGATGACTTGTTTCTTTTTCAACATCGTTCTATGCTCTGCACAGAACATATATCACGTCCACACTGTCATTCTGCTCACAACTTCAAGATCTGTAGTCAATATTCATATTCTGAATCTGTATATCATACACTGTTTTTTTTCTATTCTGAATCGAATGATGTTTCAGGAATAACTTTCTTGCTGACCACTCATCTCCAGTTCTAAAGGTAATATCTATCATTCATTTATTAACTCTGTTTATTCTACTCTGATAATCTTCACATTCTCTGTCTTTTCTCAAATTCTATCTGATTTGTTCGTTGATATTTCGGAAATATCATCCTACATCAAGAAACTTTTTGAGTCTCTAATCATTTAATAATCAACATATTATCTCTATATCAATTTGATATTTGTCACAAGAATCAAATACTCAAGTGGCAACACATCGAATCAGCTAATACCGAATCAGGTACTAGAATTCTGAGCATATTCTCAAAATCTGGATAATCACCTCGGACAATCCATCGATCGAAAAATGGTATAATGCAATCACATAACCAAACACTCAGAACATCGAACACTCAATGCCACAATCTATCACATAAATCTAAAGTCTCTATTTCGATAATAGATTTCAATAATTTCTGTAATCTCATCATATCACTAACTTCTTACAGCTATCTCTTCATACATGCTTTATGTCTAATACAACGTATTCTTGAAATCTGGTTAGTCTATTCAGACTATTAATCAATTAAAGGATGATATACTATATTCTCACATTTCAGAGTACTCAGAGCCTTTGATAGTCTGTATCACAATTCAATAGTAAACCTAACGTCTCAATCTGAAACAATAATTCTTGGTTTACTATGCAATCTCATAACAATTCTCACCCACATATCAGTGATCTGGTCATGAATATTTGTCATCTTATCCAGCAAATCAATTCAATCAGATCATAAGTACCAAAATTTTCATAATGCACGCTGTCTTATCTAGGTAGTTTAGTGACATTATCTTTCGAATAGTGATCTTATTCCAATTTTGACGTTACTAAACTGTCACTGAACCCATCTGGTTAATGATTTTCAACTTCACTTGAAACTCTCTATACGTTTAGGTTTTAAAATGCACAAATTCCGTCACATCTGAATTCTTTCTTTTTTCTGATAAAAGCTTTTTTGATGGATATTGAACTTGTGGTTGTGCGTCTCTTTCAGAATCTGATCTGAGGCTATAATTCATATCTTACTCTGGCATTCTCTACTGAATTCTCACTGCTTTGAATTACTTTATGAGTTTCGTCAATCTTCTTAAACAAATCTGGCTCATTTCCGATCGAAAATAATTCTGATTGGTTGTGCATTCGTCTAAATATTCAAGCCAGCATACACAGAATTCTGTCATCAATTGATCGAATGCTCATTTCATTCTTTCGTTTTTGTTTCCCAAGTACTGACAAATAACACAATCAACCCACAAATCTGGATAACACTCTAATCTCTCTATCCGTTACAATCCAACAATCTCAAATACACTGAAATATACATCAACAGATCAATAATTCTAAAATCAAAAGAAATGAGTCAAGATCGAGAAATCTCTCAATCAGGGTCATCCATAATCAAATCTTCTGGATAACAAACTCTGCTAAGTAATAACAACTCACTTGCATCATATAACTCAAAGCGAGTGAAGCAATTCTGGCTCTCTGAATAAAAAAATGAGAGCCAATTAATATCGATTGAAGGGTGAATAACAATAACCCCAAAATCGATCTCAAACCATTTAGGAATCATTTCTCCAGTCTGATGTAATAACTGTAACTGATTTTCTTAGCTTTAACTTTTCTATAAACTCTTATTAACAATATTCACTTCATAATCTTATCAATTCTCGATTGAATTCCAGTTCACATGCAACTTAAACTAAGTCGAAAATCTCAACTGAAATATATTTGCACATTCTAACCATTGGCATATCTACCAATTCTGGTTTAGTTCTTGAACATCTCTAGTGCATAGAATATAATTATTTCGGCGCTTTTCTGTAGTCAAACAGAATATATATCAAACCGAAACAAAAATAATCTGAGTTCTAGATCTCATACCATATCATAATATTCATATGCACTTTCTGCTGCTGATCTATCTTAATCACTTCTGATATTTAATCTTCTGAAATTCTGTACTTGGTTAGTGCATAATCATCTATCATGCAACATAAACAAATATTTCCAAATACGACCAAAATCATGTTCAATTTCATTTCATCAAAATTGTAATTCAATTCTTCAATTCAATTAACGGATTCTCTTTTTTGATACAGAGGTTAAAATTTAATAATTCTTTCAACTATCAATATTTATATATATATATATATATATATATATATATATATTACACCAATAACATAACAGATTAACTAAAACAATAAATCTGTTACCTGCAATTCGCATTCTCAGGTGCAATTTCATTCTGATCCTCTGTATATAGAACAGATTCAAGCACATCTGCCTGAAACTTCTCTGCACTAATTTCTTGGATGTCTCCCTCCAAAATTAGAGCAACAATCACTGGCATACTCTGCATTTTGATCCAAACTAATATGTCTCGGTCCACTAGCTAAAAGAACTACTCGCATATTTCTTTCCTCGTATCTGATCTGAGGTGTAAATTGCGGCCGAGGTTGTGATTGTCTCACATACTATGACATGTATACAATTTCCTTCAACCTTTCGTGGCATATTCTACTATTTCATCTTTTCTATCTGCTGTGAAAAGAACCGTTGATGAAATTTTGTTCTAACACCTGCCAAGTAATCAATATACCTATGCTCTCTAAGAATTTATTCGTCACAATCTACTAGCTTTTTGCTAGGTCTTGACTTCATCACAATATACTAGATTTTTGCTAGGTCTTGAAGTTGGTATACAATCAGTTTAATTCTACATTCATCTGCTTATTCTCAGGATTCAAGCAACTGATCACACTGTTTAAACCAACTTCTACATGCAATATCATCTATTGATTCTATGGTATACTGTTATGTTCAATCTGAAGGTTCTTACCTCATCTGAAAAATATGGTCATGTTCAGTCTGGGTGCTTAATTCACCGGAAGAACACTGTTCTATTCAATCTGGGTTGCTTTCTTCACCCAGGGAACCTTATAACAAAATCTGTAAGAAACTTAGAAATTCATAAATCAGTAAGACATGCATTTCTTTCAATAGTATATCATACTCGAATGCAATTCAACAAATCAAGTAAAGCATTAATCATGCAATATTATAATGCATGCGAATAAATCTACCCCGCTCAACGTCTATCTCAGTCCATGAAACTTACGCTCTGATACCACCTGTTGTGAGGACCTCGGGTGCTAATCTCGATTTAACCAAATAATATCAATTTGATACTAAGGTCAAAGATCAAACAAGAACCAAACTAAATTTTTTTTTTTATAAAAGTTGAGCTCCGCTCAATCGGTCATAATGTACCGATCGAGTGGTGGCTGCTCGGTTTAAGCAGTTGAGCATCCCCCATGGCCTTGCTCGATCGGTACAAAAGTGCCGATTGAGTGGGCTATGACCCTGCTCAATTGCAGCAACTGGTTCTTGTGCAGTGTTGGGCCATCTTTATGTCATCTAAACAATCTTAGACATGCAAGAATAAGTTGTAACGTGAATTTAAACACACCTTCTTAGATATAAATTCAAAAGGTGCATACAAGCTAGTATTCCTCATGATCAAAAGTTACAAGTTCTAAACATTCATGCTTTTTCTAATACATCTCATAACCAAGTTCATAACATAAGGTTTGACAACACTTTTGACACCAACTAAACATCTAAACCCAAGTCTCGACATGCTAAATCTCTCTCTCTCTCTATCTCTCTCTCTCTCTCTCTCTCTCTCTCTCTCGCTATCCATGACATCTCTGACTAGCTCTTGTCCCATATGTTGCCATGCACACATACAAAACAAGACAACAATCGGAAACATCCGGTGAGAATATAATTCTCAGTATAAAAGACATATACATGAAATATCAACAAATATCAACTTCAAGATATAAGGAAATAAATTGCATATTCGTAAACAGACTTCGTTCATTGAGATTTAAAGCTGCTCCAGGCCTCAATATTCGTATACAACATTGGTTTTGAGATTTAAAGCCTCTCCAGGTCTCAAGACTCGTATTTGATCTTGGATAGAGATTTAAAGCCGCTCCAGGCCTCAAGATTCACATCTGAACCTTGGATGGATCCATTTTCGGTAGTTCATCTCCGATACAACAACAAAGATAATCAATAAAAACAAATATCCACTACCTGCGATGGATCAAAAATTATAGTTCTATAACGAGAACATATAAACAACAAGTATGTGATTTTCTTCGGGAATACTCAAGAATTCATCGATCTTAAGTATCATATCCCTTTCAATCGATGTCTTCTTATACCTTTCATTTTGAGTTTGAGACGCTCCACATCTGGAGAATCAACACAACAACTCATATCAAAATTCAGCTCAAGTTCACTATTCAATATTCGAGCGAAACGACTTCATCCTTGAGCTATTCGATCCCGATTCAAAGCGGAATTCTCGAGCCTTCAGCCTCCAATACCAATCTGAAATTGAAGTGATCACAAGCTATAAATATCAGTTGGCAACTCAAGAAATGCTTAGCTAAATCCACAAGTCAATCTTCATTCATCCTCGAGATTAAAAGTCACTTCAAACCTCTATCAAATATTCACCAAATGGAACTCAGAATTCTCAAACTCGATAACCTCTTATCAAAGCTGAAAATGAAGTATAACAATCTATAAGTATCAGCTATAAACTCATATAATATCCAGCTCCATCAAACTCTAGAAAATTATTGAACCGGCTGCGTAACGGTACAAACTCGGTAACCGAAACTTAACTCTATCGAATCAAAAAATCATATCCAACATATATCTTCAACATATCAGCAAAAATATCATCACTAAACCAGCAAATCAGAAGGTGTATATCTCGAACACAAGATGGAAAATTATATCAAATCAAAACGGTGTTCGTTCTTTGATTCGGTTTCAAATATATAAACGCAACTAGTTAAAGAACATATATTCATAGTTATGATCTGATTTCGCCAACATACAACATCTCGAGACAGGCTGAAACATAATAAATCTTACATCAAATCGTAGTCCTTCTTGTAAGGATCGCAACGCTATATTCGAAATTGAAATCGGATGGCCGGATCAAAAGATATCGGAGCTTGGACGGAACGGCCATGGCTTTTCTTCTTATTTCTTGCTTCTCTCGTTTCCTTCTGTTACAATTCTGATATCCAATTCCCAAATATTCACATCACATCACACATGTGATTTCCCACTTGCAAGAGAAATTGCACTTTAGCCCCTAAATTGTTCCATATTTGCAAATCATGAAAATGGTATGATGTGATGTTTCTGTTCTTGGCTGAATTCCTAGCTGCTCTTCACGTGAGTAATAGATAGATATAAGGTGGAGAATTAAATAAATATAAGCAATATTGCAGGGTAGTCCCTGAAAGTTTCAATAATTGCAAAATAGTCCTCGGCCAATCTCTTTAATTCAATTTCAATCCTAAATAACTTAAAAATATTAGAATTTAATTCGAAACTCTAAAAATTCTCAAATTAAATATTCTCGGATTAAAATTAAATAATCTCGGACATTTTCCCTTGATCTTCTCAATATCTGCAAATTAGTCCAAAATAAATTCGTTAATTCCCGAAACTCGGAATTTAAATCTTAAATCCCATAGATATTCAATTCGAATATTTTTAACTTTTAATTTAAGAATCCCGGAATTTAAATCTCAAAATCCATAAATTTTCAAATTAAATATTTTCAACTTATAAATTAAATCTCTAATTTCCATAAATTCTCCAATTCATATTTTTCCAAATTCGGAATTTAAATCTCAAATTCTGTAATTAAGAACTAAATATTTTCGGGCCTTACAATTTCTCTCCTATAAGAAATGATTTCCTCCTCGAAATCGCATTCAATCTGAATATCAAATCTGATAGATTGAATGATTATCTGAAGAAATTCTCATCTTAATCATATAACTCTAAACGTCTTATCTCACCTTGTAATCTCCGTTCAATTTATCTCTTCTCTTCTGTGTCTATTTTCTTGTACTTGTAATAGCTAAGGAGAATTCTCTCCGAGCTATTTCTCTACTCACTCAAGGATCTTTCGAATACTCGACTTAGCTTAGAAGTCTTTTCATAATCTGTCTCATCTGATTAACGTACATAGGAAGAATCTAACGGATACTTCCTTACCTTCGACACATGGAACAAATCTGATCCACCTTATCAATCTGGGAAGAATAATTCGTTCAGTGAAATCACCACTCTGTCTGAAGTCTTAGACAGTGCAATTTAACTGTAGTGATGACTTGTTTCTTTTTCAACATCGTTCTATGCTCTGCACAGAACATATATCACTTCTACACTGTTATTCTGCTCACAGCTTCAAGATTTTTAGTCAATATTCATATTCTGAATCTGTATATTATACATTGTTCTTCTTCTATTCTGAATCGAATGATGTTTCAGGAATAACTTTCTTGCTGACCACTCAGCTCCAGTTCCAAAGGTTATATCTATCATTCATTTATTAACTCTGTTTATTCTACTATGATAATTTTCACATTCTCTATATTTTCTCAAATCCTATCTGATTTGATCGTTGATATTTCGGAAATATCATCCTACATCAAGAAACTTTTTGAGTCTCTAATCATTTAATAATCAACATATTATCTCTATATCAATCTGATAGCTGTCACAGGAATCAAATACTCAAGTGGCAACACATCGAATCAGCTAATACCGAATCAGGTACTAGAATTCTGAGCATATTCTCGAAATCTGGATAATCATCTCGGACAATCCATCGATCGAAAAATGGTATAATGCAATCACATAACAAAACACTCAGAACATCGAAAATTCAATGCCACAATCTATCACATAAATCTAAAGTCTCTATTTCGATAATAGATTTCAATAATTTCTGTAATCTCATCATATCACTAACTTTTTACAGTTATCTCTTCATACATGCATCATGTCTAATACAACATATTCTTGCAATATGGTTAGTTTGTTTGGACTAATCATCAATTTTAGGATGATATACTGTATTCTCACATTTCAGAGCACTCAGAGCCTTTGATAGTCTGTATCACAATTCAATAGTAAACCTAACATCTCAATCTGAAACAATAATTCTTGGTTTACTATGCAATCTCATAACAATTCTGACCCACATATCAGTGATCTGGTCATGAATATTTGTCATCTTATCCAGCAAAGCAATTCAATCTGATCATAAGTACCATAGTTTTCATAACGCACGTTGTCTTATCTTGGTAGTTTAGTGACATTATCTTTCGAATAGTGATCTTATTTCAATTCTGACGTTACTAAACTGTCACTGAACCCATCTGGTCAATGCTTTTCAACTTCACTTGAAACTCTCTATATGTTTAGGCTTTAAAACACACAAATTCTGTCACATCTGATTTCTTTATTTTCTGATAAAAGATTTTTCGATGGATATTGAACTTGTGGTTGTGCGTCTCTTTCAGAATCTAATTTGAGGCTTCAATTCATATCTTACTCTGGCATTCTCTACTGAATTCTCACTGCTTTGAATTACTTTATGAGTTTTTTCAATCTTCTTAAACAAATCCGGCTCATTTTCGATCGAAAATAATTCTGATTGGTTGTGCATTCATCTAAATATTCAAGCCAGCATACACATAATTCTCTCATCAATTGATCGAATGCTCATTTAATTCTTCCGTTTTTGTTTCCCAAGTACTGAAAAATCACACAATCAACCCACAAATCTGGATAACACTCTAATCTCTCTATCAGTTACAAGCCAAAAATCTCAAATACGCTGAAATATCCATCAACGGATCAAAAATTCTACAATCAAAAGAAATGAGTCAAGATCGAGAAATCTCTCAATTAGGGTCATCCATAATCAAATCTTCTGGATAAAAAACTATGCTAAGTGAAAACAACTCACTTGCATCATATAACTCAAAGAGACTGAATATGAATAAAAAAATGAGAGCCAATTAATATCGATTGAAGGGTGAATAACAATAACCCCAAAATTGATCTCAAACAATTCAAGAATCATTTCTCTAGTTTGATGTAATAATTTCAGCATAATCAAAGAAAAGACCCAATTGTAACTGATTTTCTTAGCTTTATCTTTTCTATAAACTCTCAATACCAATATTCACTTCATAATCATATCAATTCTCTATTGAATTCCAGTTCACAACTTAAACTAAGTCGGAAATCTCAACTGAAATATATTTGCACATTCTAACCATTGGCATATCTACCAATTCTGGTTTAGTTCTTGAACATCTCTAGTGCATAGAATATAATTATTTCAGCACTTTTCTGCAGTCAAACAGGATATATATCGAACCGAAACAAAAAGAATCTGAGTTCTAGATGTTATACCATATCATAATATTCATATGCACTTTCTGGTGCTGATCTATCTTAATCACTTCTGATATTTAATCTTCTGCAATTTTGTACTTGGTTAGTGCATAATCATCTATCATGCAACATAAACAAATATTTCCTAATACGACCAAAATCATGTTCAATTTCATTTCATCAAAATTGTAATTCAATTCTTCAATTCAATTCACGGATTCTCTTTTTTGATTAAGAGGTTAAAATTTAATAAAGCTTTCATATATATATATATATATATATATATATATATATATATATATTACACCAGTAACATAACAGATTAACTAAAACAATAAATCTGTTACCTACAATTCGCATTCTCAGGTGCAATTTCATTCTGATCCTCTGTATATAGAACAGATTCAAGCACATCTGCCTGAAACTTCTCTGCACTGATTGCTAGGATGTCTCCCTCCACAATTAGAGCAACAATCACGGGCATACTCTGCATTCTGACCCAAACTAATATGTCTCGGTCCACTAGCTAAAAGAACTACTCGCATATCTCTTGCCTCGTATCTGCTCTGAGGTGTAAATTGTGGCTGAGGTTGTGATTGTCTTACATACTGTGGCATGTCTACAATTTCCTTCTACTTTTTGTGGCATATTCTACTCTTTCATATTTTCTATCTGCTGTGGAAAGAACCGCTGATGAAATTCTGTTCTAACACCTTCCAAGTAATCAATATACCTACGCTCTCTAAGAATTTATTCGTCACAATCTACTAGCTTTTTGCTAGGTCTTGACTTCATCACAATCTACTAGATTTTTTCTAGGTCTTGAAGTTGGTATACAATCAGTTTAATTCTAGATTCATCGGCTTATTCTCAGGATTCAAGCAACTGATCACACTGTTCAAACCAACTTCTACAAGCAATATCATCTATTGATTCTATGGTATACTCTTCTGTTCAATCTTAAGGTTCTTACCTCATTTGAAAAATATGGTTCTGTTCAGTCTGGGTGCTTAATTCACCCGAAGAACACTGTTCTATTCAATCTGGGGTGCTTACTTCACCCAGGGAACCTTATAACAAAATCTATAAGAAACTTAGAAATTCATAAATCAGTAAGACATGCATTTCTTTCAATAGTAGATCATACTCGCATGCAATTCATCAAATCAAGTAAAGCATTAATCATGCAATATTATAATGCATGTGAATCAATCTACCCCGCTCAACGTCTATCTCAGTTCATGAAACTTACGCTCAGATACCACCTGTTGTGAGGACCTCGGGTGCTAATCTCGATTTAACCAAATAATATCAATTTGATACTAAGGTCAAAGATCAAACAAGAACCAAACTACAATTTTTTTTATAAAAGTTGAGCTCCGCACGATCGGTCATAATGTACCGATCGAGCGGGGGCTGCTCGGTTTGAGCAGTTGAGCTGCCCCCATGGCCTTGCTAGATCGGGCTATGACCCTGCTCAATTGCAGCAACTGGTTCTTGTGTAGTGTTGGGCCATCTTTATGCACTCTATCAACATCTAAACAATCTTAGACATGTAAGAATAAGTTGTAACATGAATTTAAACACACCTTCTTAGATATAAATTCAAAAGGTGCATACAAGCTAGTATTCCTCATGATCAAAGGTTACAAGTTCTAAACATTCATGATTTTTCTAATACATCTCATAACCAAGTTCATAACATAAGGTTTGAAAGCACTTTTGACAGCAACTAAACATCTAAACCCGAGTCTCTACATGCTCTCTCTCTCTCTCTCTCTCTCTCTCTTGCTATCCATGACTGAAAGAGTGGGTGCCCGGTGAGCCAACTTGTAGCTAAGGGCTTTGATGACTCTTTGTATAAACAATCTTTTGTTTAATATAATTTACACTTTTATTAATGGCAATGACTTTATCTTTCTTCATATTGTTATATTGTGATATACTATTGTTGTTTTGATAAAGACCTTGAATATACTATAGTGTATGTAATATGTGGTAGAACATGGAGATGTCTATCATGAAACACATCTTATAGTCACTGTATATTCTAAACTATTCCTAGTCGATTGAGCCGTCCGATAATAAGGATAAGGATCGCTCGAGTTTGAGACTAGCATTTGCGATGCAGAGTACCACGTTTCATTGGTAAGGAACATAGAGATGTTCGAAGCATGCAAATGGATATTCATATGATGAATGATCGAACTACCCTATCCGAACTTTCCAAGTGGTTATCACTTATCGAGTGGATATAGTCCGCGGTTTTGGTTGTACACCATTAGTCCTTACTACTTGAGACATCATTGAGACTCTATATGCTAGTACTGTGCTTTGACTCGTTTACCGACTCTATTGGGGTCATCAGATGTCGGGATTGGGTACAGTTACAACACATATAGGAGTCGATGCTTTGTTGTCAAGGATTCACCACATACTTGCGAGTGTGGATATCCTATGCGATCTGAGGAGATATTAGTGTGACGAATCTCTGGCCAGAGTACATGATGTGATTTAAGAAATGGTTTCTTAGTAGCACATGCGATGTCACTATTTGATCTTCAAGATGTATTGCATAGTTATCGAATCTCGAGCGACTCTCGATATACCAATGGTTGTTGATTCGATCGGGATATATGGATGAAGGGACCGTACTGTACGCTAACCAAAATCTACTGGTTCTTGTAGGCACTATCAGTGATACCTAGGGAATCATGGGGCGATGTTGCTAGGCGCTCATACCATGATTCGATGGGCAAGTCGGAAATTGTTGTTCCGAGTCACAAGGAGTTGTGAGCCCACGGCTAGCTGTATCCCTGAACCGTTGAGGGTCACACAGTGTAATGGATTTTTAATCCCCATTGAGATAGTTAAATTTAAATAGTTAAATTTAATGAACAAAGAAGTTGGACTTCTTATTTAAGAGTAGAGGAGTAAGATTTTCTAAAATGACATAGGGATGACCATTTTTGGAAATCACTGAATTCGGATTCAGAAAAATTTATCTTGACTTTAAAAGATGCAGAAATGGTTTCTGTGCACATTGGTGAAATCGGTTTATCAATCGGAGTCACGATGAATTTTATATTAATTTCTGAACATGCGGGCTTTGCTTGTCGGGCTTGAACTTATGACTAATGGGCCCTAAGCTGTTAGTGGCCTACATTATAAATAAGTTATTGCAGTACAGAAATTACACACAACAGGTCACAATTTTCGAAAACCCTAAGTATTTTTCTAAAAGGTGGCCGCCCCCTCCCTCTCTCTCTGTCAGAAAAATCCAGCCTGTGATTTTGAATTACAGTCTGGTTTAACGGATCAAATTCGTTAATCTCTTCGTAGAAAACTTCTGATAGATTTTCTAGTGCAATCTATCAGAGGGATTAAATCTCTGTTCGTGGACCTGATTGAAGAACAGTTCGTCCATCAGTTCCAGGGATATACAACAAGAGCAGAGAAATCTGTTGGTGTCCAAAATCACGATTCGAGATTAAAGGTAAAAATTTTATAATTGTTATTTAATTTTTACACACACAATTTAATCGTAAGGTTGATACCCATTATGGAATCGTTCCATACAAAATTTTAAACTTCCGCTGCACCGGGTATTAATCATAATTGATCTGATCGCCGCGTTCTCCAACAGTGGTATCAGAGCCAGGTTGCTCAGATCAAGCGATTAAATTAATCGATTGTACAAAAATTTTTTTAGGCCTCGGTTTTTGAAACAAAATAAATATTTTAAAATAAAAATATTTTTTCGGGCAAAAACCCGGGCAGCGATTGGATCGCTGCCCGGGGCAGGGGCAGCGATGTGATCGCTGCCCAGGGCAGCGATCGTCGCTGCCCTAGGGGCAGCCGGGCTACCCGGCCCGGGAACGTCCCGGGCGGCCCGCGAAAAAAAAATTATTTTAATTTTTAAATTAAATTTTAATATGTTAAAATTCTATTTTTGGTCCGATTGAAAATTGTTTTGATTGGTCCACGAGGCGTCGGATCGAATTGTTCGAGTCCGAAAATTTTAAAATTGATTTTTGGATAAATTTGAATTTTCGGAAAATTTTTAATATTTTATCCTTTAATTGAATTTTGAAATTAATTAATTTTTGGTACAATTGATGATAAGATATGATCTTATGGATATATTGAGTAAAATATGATTTTATGTATAAAATTGGATTTTATAGATAAAATATGATTTTATTTGATAAAAAGATAAAATATGATTTTATATGTAAAATAAGATTTTATGTATGAGATATGATTTTATCTTTTTAAATTTAAATTGCCATTGCATGTTATCCAATAAATTAATTTTGAATTAAATGTTATTGGATAAGGATGATCGATTGCCATGACCAATTTTGTAGGTGTATGTTAGGAATTTACATTTGTTTTTATTGTTGTTGGTTTTATTAATGGGCCTGGTTTATGGCCCAATATGAATGTCATATGTAATAAAAGTGGGCTTGGTTTATAGCCCGTTCCCACCCCTTAAAAATGTATCCCCTACTTGTCATTGTTATTTATTGTAAATACATTAGATTTAGTGGGAGATCAAGATTTGAAGATGGAGGTGGGCCCAACAGACAATAAAGACAGAAGAAATGTAAATTGGAAGCAAATGTAATAGGATTGCATTGCATACTGCATATACCTAGGATTGGACTAAGACTCGTGATTGGCAACCACGGGTCGATTAGAAATGGAATCGATCATCCTATATAATATGTGATATTATAGTTGTATGCATGTTTTAGACATAATTGTGTGAATCCGACAAGCATACAAAATTTTAAAAATGATGAGACAAATTTTTATAATTAAAAATCCCTCATTTTAAATATGATTTAAAATTGATATCAAGATAAATAAAGGAAATTTAAATTTGTTTAAATGTTCCTACCTTCCATCAATGATCAATGTATGAGATGCTACCCGCGGATACGGTCCGGCTCATATTATTGGGGGGGCCCGTTCGTCGGAAAGCTGTACATTGGATCGACACATGTTGTAAGTTGGGTGGAATTCCCATGGGATCGGCTCATATTATTGGGGGATCCAAATGGTGACCGTCCATCACAACTTAATATTGATGGGTCATCTTGACATGTCACAATAAATGGCGTCATATTATTGGGCCCTTATTGGACATGAGGTAAAAACATGGAGGTTGCTTTGGAAGCAATTGGGCTCTACCTTTTGAAATTATGGTTGGCTGATATTATTCGGGACCATAGATTGTCAATTGGACCCCATGTTCTCACTAAGGAAAACAGTTTCCCGTTTTCACTAGAGGGTAGTGAAATCGTTAAAATAGTGGGAGTGAGATTCATAAAATAAATTTCGCCTATTTTATGTCTTAGTAAACTGCTTAAACAATCACTGATATTTGTCTGTTTCTT
Source organism: Henckelia pumila (assembly GCF_033568475.1). Classification (NCBI taxonomy): domain Eukaryota; kingdom Viridiplantae; phylum Streptophyta; class Magnoliopsida; order Lamiales; family Gesneriaceae; genus Henckelia; species Henckelia pumila. Next base: position 112,795,460 of record NC_133123.1, on the reverse strand, counting down.
TTCAGTATTTCATACGATGAATTCGCGTAATCCACTTTTCTCGATCCTCGAACAAAATAAGTTGACTGGTGCAAACTATACGGAATGGTTCCGTAAGTTGAAGATTGTCTTGACTTCGGAGAAGATGCTCTACGTGTTAGAAAAATCTCCTCCGAAGGAAGCACCAGTTGACGTAAGTCCGGAGGAGTTAGCCAAGCTTGATACATGGTGGGACCATGATATCAAGACCAAATGCTATATGCAAGCCTCGATGTCTGATGAACTCCAGAGGCGATTTGAGGACACCGTGAATGCTGCTGACATTCACGTTCAACTCAAGGAACTTTTTGGGGCTCAATCGAGGGCTGAATGGTTCTCTACTGTAAAGGAGCTAATGACGTGTCGCATGCGTGAAGGGACTTCGGTCCGTGATCATGGGGTACGAGTGATTTGGCTCATACAGAAGTTGGTAACCCTTGATTTGGTGTTGGAGCATGAACTCAACGTGGACTTACTACTTCTGTCTCTTCCTTCTTCGTTTGACGGATTTGTGGTAAATTTCAATATGAACAAGATAGAGGCCTCCCTTGAAGAGATGGTCAATATGCTTGTGACATATGAATCCACATTAAAGAAGGATAAACCGGCTTTCTTGGTGGGCTCCTCTTCTTCTGCTAAGAAGGGGCCAAGTACAAAGGGTAAGAAACGTTCTGCCCCACCCAAGAAAATCGAACCGGAGAAGAAGTACAAGACAAAGGCTTCAAACATGGAAAAATCCAAGGATGTTTGCCATTACTGCAAGAAGCCCGGTCATTGGAAGCGTAACTGCAAGGAATATCTAGAGCAGTTGCGAACTGCGAAGGGTATGTTCTATATTGAAATAAATGTTTCACTTAATACTACTTCTTGGGTATTGGATACCGGATGTGGATCTCACATTTGCAATGATTTGCAGGTGATGACAAGAAGTCGCAGGCTTAGGATGGGTGAGACCCAGCTGAGGCTCGGAAATGGTTCCAGAGTTGAAGCAAAAGCCGTGGGAGATGTTTATTTAATTTTGCAAAACGGTTTTAAGTTACTTTTAAGAGATGTTTTATTTGTTCCGGATTTGATTAAAAACATTATTTCTGTTTCTATGCTTGATAGAGATGGTTATTCTTGCAATTTTGTGAATGGGATTTGCAATATTTACAAGAATGAATGTTTAATTGGAAATGGACAACTTGAAAACGATCTATACAACTTAAAACTAAAAGACGTTCCAATAAATTATGTTGATAAACCGGCAACAACAAACAAAAGGAAAATCGATAGCCAAAACCCGGCAAACCTTTGGCACGCTAGGCTAGGTCATATTTCCTCAAGGAGGATGAACAAGCTAGTGGGAGAGGGCATATTTGATATGTCTGATATTAACTCTCTACCTATTTGTGAATCTTGCCTAAAAGGAAAAATGACTAAATCTCCTTTTAAGGGGAAACCTGAACGTAGTCAAAATTTGTTGGATTTGATCCATACAGATGTTTGTGGTCCATTTAGAGTTGGGACTCAATATGGCCACACCTACTTCATTACCTTTACTGATGATTGTTCAAGGTATGGGTATTTATATTTAATGAAATATAAGTCTGAAGCATTTGAAAAGTTCAAAGAATTCAAGGCTGAAGTAGAAAACAAGCTAGGTAAAAGTATTAAAGCACTTCGATCGGATCGAGGTGGAGAATACTTGAGTACCGAGTTTTTGGACTATCTAAAAGAGAATGGGATTCTCTCTCAGTGGACTCCTCCTATGACACCACAGCTTAATGGTGTATCGGAGCGTCGTAATCGAACTTTGTTGGACATGGTTCGGTCCATGATGAGGTTCACTGAGCTTCCACCTTTGTTTTGGGGCTATGCGCTTGAAACGGCGGTATTGTTGTTGAACAACGTCCACACTAAAGCAGTGGACAAAACACCATACGAGTTATGGAATGGCAAAGCTACTAAGTATTTGTACTTGAGGATTTGGGGATGTCCTGCTTACGTGAAGCGGATAGTGGGAGATAAGTTGGATAGTCGATCCAGCTTATGTTATTTTGTAGGGTATCCGAAGAATTCAATCGGATATTATTTCTATTATCCTGCTGAAACAAAGGTGTTTGTTTCAAGGAATGCCACCTTCTTGGAGAAGGAGTTCTTATTGGATAAGAAAGGCGAGATGATGGAACTCGAAGAAATTCGAGAAGAACCCGAAATACAAAATAACGATCCTACACCTCAGGAACCATTGCTGGACACGCCTATACCTAGAAGATCCAAGAGGACTTCTAGACCTCCTATTCGATATGGTCTTCTTCTTGAAGGGGATCAAGATGAACCCGATGTTGGATGTGATCCAAGAAACTTCAAGGAAGCAATTTCTGATGCGGATTCAAATTTATGGCTTGAAGCTATGCAGTCGGAAATAGATTCGATGCATACAAACCAAGTTTGGTCTCTAGTAGATCCTCCCGATGGAATTGTTCCAATAGGGTGTAAATGGATCTACAAGAGAAAGCTTGGGCCTGATGGTAAGGTATTGACCTACAAGGCGCGATTGGTGGCAAAAGGTTATATTCAAAGACAAGGAGTTGACTATGATGAAACCTTTTCACCAGTTGCAATGTTCAAGTCCATAAGAATCCTTATTGCCATAGCTGCATGGTATGACTATGAGATATGGTAAATGGATGTGAAGACTGCTTTTCTTAATGGAGACATTAAAGAAGAAATCTATATGAAGCAGCCTGAGGGGTTCACATCCATGGGAAGCGAGCATAAGGTATGCAAGCTTCAGAGATCAATTTATGGTCTAAAACAAGCATCAAGAAGTTGGAACCAGAAATTTGATGAAACAATAAAAGATTTTGGTTTCATCAAGAATCCGGAGGAACCATGCGTGTACAAGAAAGTAGTTAAGGATGCTGTGACATTCTTAGTACTTTATGTTGATGACATCCTACTCATTGGGAATGATGTAGGGATGTTGCAGTCAACAAAGATATGGTTATCAGGTAGATTCTCGATGAAGGATTTGGGTGAGGCATCCTATATTCTAGGGATACAGATCTATAGAGATAGATCTAAGAGAATGATAGGACTCACTCAGTCAACCTACATCGACACCATATTGAAACGGTTTTCAATGGATGGGTCCAAGAGAGGACATCTACCCATGTGTCATGGAGTTTCTCTATCCAAGTCTATGTGTCCCAAGACTGATGAAGAGATAGAGAAAATGACACATGTACCATATGCGTCAGCCATAGGTAGTATCATGTATGGGATGATATCTACCAGACCGGATGTAGCATTTGCTCTGAGTGTCACGAGCAGATATCAAGCTAATCCCGGTCAAATGCATTGGAAAGCCGTGAAGGACATTCTTAAGTACTTACGAAGGACTAAGAATATGTTCATGGTATATGGAGGAAGAGAACTAAAATTGGAAGGCTATACCGCCTCTAGATTCCAAAGTGACGTGGATGACTCGAAGTCAACCTCTGGATTTGTGTTCATGCTCAATGGCGGTGCTGTCTCTTGGAAGAGTTCCAAGCAGGACACCACAGCGGATTCCACCACTGAAGCAGAATACATTGCAGCATCAGCTGCTGCTAAAGAGGCCGTTTGGATGAGGAATTTCGTCCAAGAGTTGGGCGTCATTCCTGAAGTTGTTGGTCTAGTCTCGGTGTACTGTGACAACACGGGTGCCGTTGCTCAGGCAAAGGAACCAAGGTCTCATCAAAGATCCAAACACGTACTGAGGAAATACCACATCATCCGGGAGATTGTGGAAAGAGGAGACATCACTGTCGAAAGAGTGGCCTCTGCAGACAATATCGCTGATCCACTTACTAAGCCCTTGCCAGGACCATTATTTGACAAACATCGCGAAGCAATGGGTCTACGTAGTATGACTAGTTGGCTTTAGGGCAAGTGGGAGATTGAAAGAGTGGGTTCCCGGTGAGCCAACTTGTGGCTAAGGGCTTTGATGACTCTTTGTATAAACAATCTTTTGTTTAATATAATTTACACTTTTATTAATGGCAATGACTTTATCTTTCTTCATATTGTTATATTGTGATATACTATTGTTGTTTTGATAAAGACCTTGAATATACTATAGTGTATGTAATATGTGGTAGAACATGGAGATGTCTATCATGAAACACATCTTATAGTCACTGTATATTCTAAACTGTTCCTAGTCGATTGAGCCGTCCGATAATAAGGATAAGGATCGCTCGAGTTTGAGACTAGCATTTGCGATGCAGAGTACCACGTTTCATTGGTAAGGAACATAGAGATGTTCGAAGCATGCAAATGGATATTCATATGATGAATGATCGAACTACCCTATCCGGACTTTCCAAGTGGTTATCACTTATCGAGTGGATATAGTCCGCGGTTTTGGTTGTACACCATTAGTCCTTACTACTTGAGACATCATTGAGACTCTATATGCTAGTACTGTGCTTTGACTCGTTTACCGACTCTATTGGGGTCATCAGGTGTCAGGATTGGGTACAGTTACAACACATATAGGAGTCGATGCTTTGTTGTCAAGGATTCACCACATACTTGCGAGTGTGGATATCCTATGCGATCTGAGGAGATATTAGTGTGACGAATCTCTGGCCAGAGTACATGATGTGATTTAAGAAATGGTTTCTTAGTAGCACATGCGATGTCACTATTTGATCTTCAAGATGTATTACATAGTTATCGAATCTCGAGCGACTCTTGATATACCAATGGTTGTTGATTCGATCGGGATATATGGATGAAGGGACCGTACTGTACGCTAACCAAAATCTACTGGTTCTTGTAGGCACTATCAGTGATACCTAGGGAATCATGGGGCGATATTGCTAGGCGCTCATACCATGATTCGATGGGCAAGTCGGAAATTGTTGTTCCGAGTCACAAGGTGTTGTGAGCCCACGGCTAGCTGTATCCCTGAACCATTGAGGGTCACACAGTGTAATGGATTTTTAATCCCCGTTGAGATAGTTAAATTTAAAGAGTTAAATTTAATGAACAAAGAAGTTGGACTTCTTATTTAAGAGTAGAGGAGTAAGATTTCCTAAAATGACAAAGGGATGGCCATTTTTGGAAATCACTGAATTCGGATTCAGAAAAATTTATCTTGACTTTAAAAGATGCAGAAATGGTTTCTGTGCACATTGGTGAAATCGGTTTATCAATCGGAGTCACGATGAATTTTATATTAATTTTTGAACATGCGGGCTTTGCTTGTCGGGCTTGAACTTATGACTAATGGGCCCTAAGCTGTTAGTGGCCTACATTATAAATAAGTTATTGCAGTACAGAAATTACACACAACAGGTCACAATTTTCGAAAACCCTAAGTATTTTTCTAAAAGGTGGCCGCCCCCTCCCTCTCTCTCTGTCAGAAAAATCCAGCCTGTGATTTTGAATTACAGTCTAGTTTAACGGATCAAATTCGTTAATCTCTTCGTAGAAAACTTCTGATAGATTTTCTAGTGCAATCTATCAGAGGGATTAAATCTCTGTTCGTGGACCTGATTGAAGAACAGTTCGTCCATCAGTTCCAGGGATATACAACAAGAGCAGAGAAATCTGTTGGTGTCCAAAATCTCGATTCGAGATTGAAGGTAAAAATTTTATAATTGTTATTTAATTTTTACACACACAATTTAATCGTAAGGTTGATACCCATTATGAAATCGTTCCATACAAAATTTTAAACTTCCGCTGCACCGGGTATTAATCATAATTGATCTGATCGCCGCGTTCTCCAACAATGACATCTCTGACTAGCTCTTGTCCCATCTGTTGCCATGCACACTTACAAAACAAGACAACAGCCGAAAACATCCGATGAGAATATATTTCTCAGTATAAAAGACATATACATGAAATATCAACAAATATCAACTTCAAGATATAAGGAAATAAATTGCATATTTGTAAACAGACTTCGTGACAACAGCCAAAAACATCCGATGAGAATATAATTCTCAGTATAAAAGACATATACATGAAATATCAACAAATATCAACTTCAAGATATAAGGAAATAAATTGCATATTTGTAAACAGACTTCGTTCATTGAGATTTAAAGCCGCTCCAGGCCTCAATATTCATATGCAACCTTGGTTTTGAGATTTAAAGCCTCTCCAGGCCTCAAGACTCGTATCTGATCTTGGATAGAGATTTAAGCCGCTCAAGGCCTCAAGATTCACATCTGAACCTTGGATGGATCCATTTTCGGTAGTTCATCTCCGATACAACAACAAAGATAATCAATAAAAGAAAAGATCCACTACATGTGATGGATCAACAATTCTAGTTCTAAAACGAGAACATATAAACGAAAAGTATGTGATTTTATTTGGGAATAATCAAGAATTCATCGATCTTGAGTATCATATCCCTTTCAATCGATGTCGTCTTATACCTTTCATTTTGAGTTTGATACGCTCCACATCCGGACAATCAACACAACAACTCATATCAAAATTCAGCTCAAGTTCACTATTCAATATTCGAGCAAAACGACTTCATCCTTGAGTTATTCGATCCCGATTCAAAGCGGAATTATTGAGCCTTAAACCTTCAATAACAATCTGAAATCGAAGTGATCACAAGCTATAAATATCAGTTGGCAACTCAATAAATGCTTAGCTAAATCCACAAGTCAATCTTCATTCATCCTCGAGATTAAAAGTCACTTCAAACCTCTATCTAATATTCACCAAATTGAACTCCGCTCGATAACCTCTTATCAAAGCTGAAAATGAAGTATAACAATCTATAAGTATCAGCTATAAACTCATATAATATCCAGCTCCATCAAACTCTAGAAAATTATTGAACCGGCGGCATAACGGTACAAACTAGGTAACTAAAACTCAACTCTATCAAATCAAACAATTATATCAAATATATATCTTCAACATATTAGAAAAATATCATCACTAAACCAGCAAATCAGAAGGTGTAAATCTCGAACACAAGCTGGAAAATAATATCAAATCAATACGGTGTTCGTTCTTCGATCCGGTTTCAAATATAAAAACGTAACTAGTTAAAGAACATATATTCATAGTTATGATCTGATTTCCCCAACATACAACATCTCGAGACAGTCTGAAACATAAGAAATCTTACATCAAATCGTAGTCCTTCTTGCAAGGATCGCAATGCTAAATTCGGATGGCCGGATCAAAAGATATCGGAGCTTTGACGGAACGACCATGTCTTTTCTTCTTATTTCTTGCTTCTCTCATTTCCTTTTGTTACAATTCTGATATCCAATTCCCAAATATTCATATCACATCACACGTGTGATTTCCCACTTGCAAGGTAAATTGCACTTTAGCCCCTAAATTGTTCCATATTTGCAAATCATGAAAATGGTATGATGTGATGTTTTTGTTTTTGGCTGAATTACTAGCTGCTCTTCATGTGAGTAATAGATAGATATAAGGTGGAGAATTAAATAAATATAAGCAATATTGCAGGTTAGTCCCTAAAAGTTTCAATAATTGCAAAATAGTCCTCGACCAATATCTTTAATTCAATTTCAATCCTAAATAATTTAAGAATATTATAATTTAATTCAAAACTTTAAAAATTCTCAAATTAAATATTCTTGGATTAAAATTAAATAATCTCGGGCATTTTCCCTTGATCTTCTCAATATCTGCAAATCAGTCCAAAACAAATTCTTTAATTCTCGGAACTCAGAATTTAAATCTTAAATCCCATAAATATTCAATTCGAATATTTTTAACTTTTAATTTAAGAATCCCAGAATTTAAACCTCAAAATCCTTAAATTCTCAAATTAAATATTTTCAACTCAGAAATTAAATCTCTAATTTCCATAAATTCTCCAATTCATATTTTTCCAAATTTGGAATTTAAATCTCAAATTCTGTAATTAAGAACTTAATATTTTCGGGTCTTAATTTTTGCGCTCGAGCGCGCTTGCCATTTTTCCAGGCAGTGGGCAAGGAAACTTTGCGTGCTCGAGCGCGCCGTCTGAGTTCTCCGACAAAGTGTGACCTTTTTTGGGATTTTTTAGCATTTGATTGCTTCTTTCGAATAAAGGACACGTTCTTTGAATATCAGTATTATAAATAAACCGATTATGAATGCTGTGAAAGAGTTGATGCCCCGCTAGCCAAGTTGTGGCTAAGGGCTTTGAGAGTCTCTTATTGTAAACAATCTTTGTTTAATATAATTTACATTCATTAATGGCATTTTCTTTATCTTTCTTCATAATGTTATATTATGATATACTATTGTTGTTTTGATAAAGACCTTGAATATACTATAGTGTAAGTAAGATGAGATAGTGAATAAAGAGAGATCACTATCATGAAACACATCTTATAGTCACTGTATATTCTAAACAGTTCGTAGTCAATTGAGCCGTCCGCAAATAAGGATAAGGATCGCTCGAGATCGAGACTAGTATTTGCGATGTCAAGTACCACGTTTCATTGGTATGGAATATAGAGATGTTCAAAGCATGCAAATGGATATTCATATGATGAATGATCGAACTACCCTATTCGGATTTTCCAAGTGGTTATTATTAATTGAGTGGATAAGTCCGCGGTTTTGGTTGTACACCATTAGTCCTTATTACTTGAAACATCATGGAGACTCTGTATGCTAGTACTATACTTTGACTCGTTTACCGACTCTATTGGGGTCATCAGGTGTCGGGATTGGGCACAGTTACGACACATATAGGAGTCGATGCTTTGTTGTCAAGGATTCACCACATGCTTGCGAGTGTGGATATCCTATGCGATATGAGGAGATATTAGTGTGACAAATCTCCGGCCAGAGTACTCGATGTGATTTAGGTTACTTGGTTTCCTAGTAGCACATGCGATGTCACTATTTGATCTTCAAGATGTATTGCATAGTTGTCTAATCTCGAACGACTCTCGATGTACCAATGGTTGTTGATTCGATCGGGATATTTGGATGAAGGGACCGTACTGTACGCTAACCAAAACCTACTGGTTCTTGCAGGCACTATCAGTGATACCTAGGGAATTATGGGGCGATGTTTCTAGGCGCTCTTACCATGATTCGATGGGTAAGTCGGAAATTGTTGTTCCGAGTAACTAGGAGTTGTGAGCCCACGGCTAGCTGTATCCCTGAACTATTGAGGGTCACACAAGTAATGGATTACTAATCCCCGTTTATATAGTTAAATTTAAAGAGTAAAATTTAATGAAAGAGAAGTTGGACTTCTAAACTAAAGGGAGTGGAATTTCCTAAAATGACATAGGGATGGGCATTT